>NW_026251774.1:0-198317 GCF_025024155.1 Gamsiella multidivaricata
GTATATATAACTCGCCTCATAGTCTACAAGTTCTCTTTTTGACCATATCTCCATGACCAAGTAATCTCGAGCAACAGCCATGTTGTGTCATTCTCTCTCTTCGTCCAATTGCTTTACGCTCATCTGCAGCTCGTCCTTTTGGAGCTCGTCCTCGAAATGTGCAAGGCTGTTTGCATGCAATGCAAGACTTTAAGTCAGGATGATTAGGGTTTATCTTATGTAGAAAGAAAAAAAGAGAGAGATTGCTAAATCACGATGGGTTATCAATGGCCATAAGCATCAGCAGCATCAGCAATACCTCATATTCATCAGAGTCCGCTATACAAGGCTATAGTCTATGGTCTATTCAGACCGGGTATCCGGAGAATGTCCTGAGATCCGTTTTACTCATAGACTAGATACTCATAAACAATTGCTCTCAGTAAGCTCCTGATGCTCACCTTGTGCATTGTCCAAAGCGCCTTTGCAATTGAGGAGCATTTGGAGGTATCACCGCCCGTTCGCTTTTTCAACCTTCTTCCATGGTGATCTGAGAAGTGCATCTGGACTTAGCTCACATATTTGACGTTTCAAAACTAGGATCTAGGGAGATTCATTCAATTGGGCTGTAACCGTTGGATTATTTTTCGATGCACAGGACAAGAGCGACGCGTATGGCGCTGCACAAAAGGTCGTTTGTAGCAGCCGGCTTCTGAATAATACCTCTGATTGACTAGCAGCCTCACTGCCTACCGTGGCAAGAGGCAACAGGATAACTCCCATATTCGAAGCAACAACCTCTTAATCCCGCTGAAACGGAGACAGGGGCTCATGGAGCTACAGGACGCGTCTGACAACCAGTGTTTCTCAAAAATGTTCGACTCGTGCTAGGCCAATGTAACTGTCGAATCGAATTTCGAATTTTACATTGGCCTAGCACGAGTCGAATAAAAGTCGAATATTTTTGAGAAACACTGCTGACAACGAAGCAGGTCTTGGTGTCACCAAAGACCCACTTGTGGTGATGCCGAAGGGGCGTCCAAGAACCAAGCGTATCAAGAGCAGCAGCGAGATGTCGCGACCGTCCAAAGAATTCCATCCTGCTGAAACAGATCTTGAACAATAAACGAGTGCTTTTTCATTTTTTTAAACGAGGCCCCGCAGATTATCCCCGTGAACAAAAAAATGCTCGAATTATTCTTACCTGGGTGTGAGAATAATCGGCTCACACCCCTGTAAGATGACAAAACGAGGGATAATCTCACGGGGGGATGAGATTATATTATTCCTTTTTTGTTATTTGGCAACCCGTTGGCAAATAGCACTGGAGTAAATTTCGCAGGGTGACCACACGCAGTACAAGCTGTCTTTGTTGGACCACACCCATTTCCCATGGCCCTTGAGATAAAATGGCTAACACCAGGTGCTTAAATAGCGTGTGGCCCTTGTTCGTTTGTCTATTGCGGGTCGGATGCGATGAGGATTGCAGGCAGCACTAGACCCGTCTTCCTGCATTCAAAGCTTTTCCATAATTCCCACACAGACGGTTGTCTAATGTCACGGACAGCCCAAATACCCTCGTACGCCTAGCCGATCCTATGCCACCGTATCGCACAATCTCGTCAACTGTGGCAAGAATTTTTTGAGTTCTTGGAACCTGGTGTAACCACCACTGCACTATATTGACCTATGTAGTACGTACGAGCAGAGACAAGTACCCTTAACGTGGTACAGACGGGTAGTACTTTATAACGGGCCCGTCTGCCCAGGAAATAAAGATCCCTCTCTTGTCTCGTTGATATATTGTCTGTAAGTAGATATAAGGGTTAAACATTGCAACCACGAACCCAGTCTGCAATAAGCCATTATCCTTGTACCTAGTACTCTTGCTCTCTCTCTCTCCTTCTCTCCTTAGGAGGGGATATACATGAAAATTATCTTTATTTAAGAACTTCGTGTGTTGCGACCGAGACGTTTCTGAGTCTCAACACTGCTCCTGATACGCGTCTGATACTTTTCCTTCACATCGAAACCGATCGTGCCAAGGTCAAAGATCTCAAAATCCTCGGGGTAGTTGCCCTTAGTGAGCTTCTTCTGAGAGGCGCCCAAGGAGGCAGCACGCGTACTAGGGGTATGGGTTAACTCAGCCCGTTTAACAACGCCTACAACTCGCATTTTGGAAACAGAGGTCGCCCGGCTCTACAACATTATGAGCCGTAAGGCCATCACCGATCGCATTGCAATCACTATCGTCAACAGCGTCCTGATCCCCAGGATTCTGTATCGCAGCACCATTCAAGTCGTCTCGTCGTCGTGCCTCAAAAAGCTCGCGGGGAAGTACACCCAACTAATCAAACGCAATTCGGGTCTGCCTTCGACTACGCCCAACAGCATTCTCTTTCACCGGCGCCTCAGAGGTCTCAAAAGATTATCCGACGCTCAAGATGAGGATCAAATCAGTTCACTACATAGCCGACTCAACAATGGAGGTATTGTAGGTGATCTCTGCAGAGCACGGCTCGCTGCGCTTCAGCGACGGGGTGGGCTGGAACAGGTGCCCACGGTCACACCACTACGTGTCAAACCATACCGCCATTGTCTTATCTCCAACGTGTACCGTTTGATGGCTGACAGGAACATCACATTTACCCTGGACAATACTGACGCTCTCGGCGTCCCTCCGACAGCACGAAGCATCATGAGCTGGTGCACCCAGCCGCCAGGAGAAATCGCACGAGGATTTGCGAGCGTCGGTCTTTTTTCAACAGATCATATCATGGATGAGAAAGGAGTGGGGGGGGGGGGGTCGTGGTCCTTCCTTCGCAAGCAGCAACGAGTCAAAGGGCCATCCAGACAATGGTTTCATGATTTCCAGTCCTGGATCACAGGCGACGATCACCGGCGTAGCTTCATCAGCCAGTGGATTGCAGGAGAACGATGCAGGATGGGTGAGTGCGCACACGACTGCCCTCGCTGTGTTGACCAATTTGTACCCCCGCCACAACAAGAAGTCTCGTGAGAGGTGATAGGGCCCCTCACGGAGATCGAGGACAGACAAGCGAGGCGTACTGCTGAGGATGCTTTGCATACGTACAATATCGCTGTTCGGCTCAAGGAATATAGACAGCGACAGCGACGTGAAAAATATAATGGCATAGATGAGAACCAGAAGGTACATGGCATGGAAAAAGCAGCACTCAAGGGCATGGATTCATAGCCAGCCACCATTCAGGATGCGGTAGCACTCGCGTCCTTGGCTCCGCCAGCGCAAACGATCGATTTTCCATGAGTTGATATTGACCAGGAGACCTGACAAACGATCTATGAGACTCGATGGAGGATCCCATCTGGGCTGGAGGCAATTGTCCTTTATTCGGATGGGTCAGTGAAGAACGCTGGCTCGGACACAGTCAGCCAATCTTTCGGTAGTGTCTACAGATGCGTCGACGGCTCGTTTCAGACGGCTATCTGTGGTACAACGACGGACTACGCATCATCCACTAAGACGGAACTGGCGGGTCTGCTCGCGACAATTCTGTGCTGTCTCCGGGATCGCAACGCCATTATCCATATCGACAATAGAGCAGCGGTCCAACAGTTTGCGGCGTTAGTCAAGAATCGACATGCAGCTACTCCGCGATGTCGGTTGAGAGTAACGTATGCTAATTGATGGGCCGTGATCTACGAGGCGTACGTGCAGCAGGGCAGCAAAGTAGATATTCAGTGGGTCAAAGGACACAGTGGCGATACTGGAAATGAGGCCGCTGACGAACTGGCGGACAAGGCACACGACAACGGGCGACGGCCATGGCAACTGAACGCACAATGTTTCACTAGCATGAAGACACATACGATCTTCTATGGTCAGCCAGCGGAGGACGACATTCGGCAATTGATCAAGCACCAGTCTGCAGCCAGAAACCATCATGCATGGACTTGTCAACAACGAACGAAGCAATTTATTCAGCAGTGGGAAGAAGTGGAGTGGCGATCCAGCCTTACTATCATACGTGAGAAAAATCCGCCAGGGGGTTTATACACCAGTCTTGCGGACTGTAATCATCGGTCCCATAGGATCAAGGAAATCCATGGTATGCTGCCAACCATGCAGTATATGCACAGGTGGAAGCCGAATCTGTATACCACTGACAGATGCCAAGTGTGCCTTACCATGGTGGAGGACACCCCAGGACCTCTGGGTCTGCAGAGCCACACAGGAAAGACGACAGAAAGAATGGGGAGAGACAATTGATCGGGATTCTAAGCCTTGGACGCACCTTGGTGGATAAGGCGAAGAAAAAGTGGTTGCGCGACATGGAGGAGGCAATCAAGGATGGTCGACATTTCACACGCACCGAACCGAGTTTTACCCCGTGCGAGCTAGACACCCTTTGGTGGAGTCTGCGTGAGGTCCGGGGAGTAGAAACGATGGTGAATACGCGGGATGATGACTGGATAAGGCTGCTGGAGGAGAGGCGAGACAGGGAGAATGGTGACGAGGACAGAGAGAATATCCACGAGGAGGAAGGAGAAGGAGTGGACAGTCAAGAAAACGTACAGCAGGCAGCACCACCTACCAGGCTCTGGACAACGACGGACATATGTCATGGACTCGTACCAAAGTCCCTGACAACGGATTGGGCACTGCTCTTGAAGACGTCGAAGAGTATTGCGGCCTACCTGGTTGAACGTTTTGTAGAACGAGTTGAGGCTTTTGGCCGAGAGGAACTATGGAAGGAGCGATGTAATGTCACAGTGGCATGGGAAAAGTCCGAGGGCATATGCGCGAGGATGAAGAAAGCCGGGGCCCAATTAGGATCTGGCGTCAATAAAAAAAAAGTGCTATCCGAGTACATCTGTCATGCATTCCGTCTCGTTTTTCTGATGCACTCGTCTTTTTCTCCCCTGTACATTTTTTTCCTTCTAAAATTAATAAAGCTCATCAGATATCACAGCGAACAAGAGTTAATGGATGTTGTTAGATATGCAGCTCTTGAACAATGGTTTTATGATTTGGTATACATTGCTGTTATACTAGTTTCTGATCTAGATAAATAAAGAGTTTAGTTGCCTTTGTACCCGCGAGCGGGGAAAGGGAGAACCATCAGGAATGAATTACGGAGGTTGAGATGATAGTGACAATGGCAATGAAGATCGGAAAGGTGAAAAAGGGTAAGAGAAGAAGAAAAAAGATTGCATTTAATTAATGGGCCTATAGAGCCCGAGTATGCCAAGGTCAAAGATCTCGAAATCCTCGGGGTAGTTGCCCTTAGTGAGCTTCTTCTGAGAGGCAACGACGATACGGTAGTAGCGAGCATTGCCCGCCGCAACATCGGACATAGGAGGAAGTTGGATAGGGGCCAAGGTCGTGTCCTCTGCAGGGAGGACCAGTCCGTCCCAAGTATACTGATTAACGTCCAACTGACCAGTGGTGCTATCGACGTTCTTGTTTCTGCCGGCGGCACCAAAGGCAGGGCCGCCATCCTTGGAGGTCATAAATCCGACAAAACCGCCTGTTTCATTAAAGATGCGGATGGTGGCATCGGGAGAGTGCGAACCAAGGCGGGTCAAGACAACGGGCTTGGCGTACTTCAAGTTGTATAACGTGCCCGGCCTGGTATTGTTCAAATGGCCGGTGGTCACGTTGAACCGCTTCAACATGGGGAAGCCGAGACTGGTATCCTGGATTGGCACGTTGCGGATATCGCCTTTGATACCAGTGTATGGAATATGAACAGCAACACTACCCTCGGAGCTAGGGGTAGCAACGATGAAACCAGAGTACAAGGGCCATTCAGCAGCCTTGCCGTTCTTGGGCTCTGTGAACTTCAAGGTGACCTTGACAGACTCACCAGGGTTGAGCGTAACGGTGCATGGGTCGAACTTGACGGTGGCATAGTCAGCCTCAATGATGGGAGTAGCGAGTGGGAAGGAGTTGTTGGCGTTGTACGAGTTCAAGGCATCAGCGGGGACGTGCGTGAAAGTATAGGTCGCAGCGTCAAAGCCAGTATTCTTGATCTGGATCTTGACCCGCCTTTGGAAGTTGACAGTATCGAGGAGATCAATATGGTCGGGCCAGAGCTCGACCGGGGTTCGGGTAGCTTTATAGACATTGATCAAACCAGCACCTTGCTTGGCAGCAGAGGCAAAGGTTTCGGAATTGTAGTTCTTGGAGATCGTGGCAGTGTTCTTGAAGGCCTTGCGAATCCTATCACCATGGGACTTGACCTTCATAACCTCCATGTACAAAGCATGGGCACCAGCAACGTAGGCTGAGGCCATGGACGTGCCAGAGAGAACAGCATAACCACCCTGAGCGAGAGGGTAGGTCGAGAGGATGTTGCTACCAGGAGCAGCAACATCGGGCTTGGAGCGGAGATCACCGTCCAATCCGAAGGAAGAGAAGGACGAGGGTGATCCCCAGCTGCCAATGGAGAAGGGTTGCTGGTCATTGGACCAGGTCACAACGGCCTCAGGGTCGGCTATCCAAGCTAAGAGCAGCTGGGTACCAGCATCAAAGTCGACCGACGCCATGGGCAGGTTGGGGACACCTTCCAAAGAGTCGATACCAGGACCGCTGGATTGGATGATCATACCAGCAGCGCCTTTGGTAGCAGCCAGAGCACCACGTTTATCAGACTTGCAGCGGGTGATGTCGCCAAGAACCAAGACGATCTTGCCCCTAACATCGACACCGTTGTAGAGAGACTTGTCGCATCCGTCGCTCAATGCACCGTTGGAGAGCAAGGGAACGATGGTGGCAGAGGCGGGCAGATTAATGGCCTCGCCGTAGGCGTCAGAGAATTTGTAGGGGAAGACATAGTACGTTTGGGTGAGGTAGTAGAACGATTCGGGTTGACTGTCGAACGACGCGACCGAGGTAGCATGGTCGCCGAGACCAGTGCCAGAGACCATCCAGGCGCCATCAGAACCATCGTTACCAGCAGGGCCCGTCAAAGCTTTGCCGCGGATGAGCAACTTCTCAGCAAGCACAGATATGGGGTTGGTCTTGTAGGAGGAGCCGCCGGCGATAGACATGTTGATGACCTAAATGTTCAAGAATACCGTATTGACCAAAGTAGATGAGTGGCCATTCTTCTTTTCCTCATCCCACATGTCTGTGTGATTGTAATTAATAGCTCCATCACTTACATCCATGCCGTCGTTGAAGGCCATCTCCATGGCGGCAAGGATAACATCTTCGCCAGCTTGGCCCTTGCATCCAAAGATACGGTAGGCGCCCAAAACAGCCTCGGGGGCGACACCGACAAAGGGCACTGGAGGTTCAGGTGAGGTCATGATGTTCAGGGCATCTCCACCAATGATACCAGCGACGTGAGTACCGTGTCCTTGGCAGTCCATGGGATCACTGTCGGGGTTGGGAGTGTTGGATCCAGTGTAGTCATCACCGACAAAGTCCCAACCATATCTGACACGGCATTTCTTGTTATTGAGAGCGAAGCATCCAGCAGCAGCATTGCCACAAGCGAATGCAGGGTGCTTATAGTCGATACCTGTATCGATGACACCGATCTTGACGCCCTTTCCAGTAAACCGGTGCCTGATGTTGTGCAAGGTATCGACACCAGTCATGATGTGACTCCAGGTCGCAGAGTCATAATCAGTATCCGTGCTGGGGCTCTCGACTTTGGGCATGTCGTAGAGCGAGATGTGCCAGACATTCTTGACTCCAGGAATCATGGAGAGAGCGCGGCCATCATGCTGGGAATCGACAGTGATGGCGGCTCCGTTGAAGACGTTGTACTCGTTGCGGACCTTGTAGTTGACCTTGTGGGACTTGAGGGCGTCATGAGCATCCGAGTGCTTGATGCCATCGTGGTATTCGATAATGAAGCCGTTGTTGATGATGTTAGTCTTGCCAGGATTGAGAGAGTGGAACTTGCCGGCTGAGACAAGGGTGGCCGCAGCAAGGGCGGAGAGGATGGCGGCGATCTTCATAGTGAGAGATAGGGACGAGTGTCTGTAGAAGACTGTGAGGGGTAATTAGCGAGGTGGGAGAGGGGAGGGGAGGGGAGGGGAGGGGAGGAGTTTAGAAGGATGACGCGGTAGCGAAAGGGCTACGGTATGATGTAGGGTGGTGAGGTCGAAGATGGCTAAAGAAGGAGTCGGTTTCCAGGAGATGGCAGCAGATATAAATACCATCCTGCCTATCGTCCGCTCCAGCTGGTTCCTGTGTGGGTAGGATATTAATGGCAAGAATGGCCGCTGTTTCTCCGCGGATGTCCGTTCAAAGTCGACTGGACCGCGTGCTGAAATGCACACATTCGCCAGGTGCCATTGATGTGTACCCTCGTACTTGTGGGGTTTGTTACCGGGAAGGATTGTCCTCTAAATAGATGGATACATTTGCCTCATTGGTCTCGGGGACCATAGATACTTGTTTGTCAGCCCAGCTGTATTTTAACCTCCTCTGCCGTCTGTCTTTAGGTCCTGTTCATGTTATTCTCCCAATATAGGACCTGTCGATGGCCTAGGTTTCCCAAATTTGGTCTGCACAGGTGCGTAGGCGCTGTCTAGAACGAGATCTTCTTAAATGTAAGGTTGATGAAAATAAACCCCCCGGTTCTAGACCTACCAAACAAGTGGGAGGAGCCCATGTTCTTTCTTGCAAAATTAATAGCCCAGAATTCTTACATTTTGATTCTCGACTTTTATTGGTTATTATTCTGAGTGGTTGTATAAGGATCGACAAGGTGGCGCTAAGAAAAGAGAGGCTTTCCTGACTCTTATTAACCTTAATCCATAAAAATTAAGAGGCAGTCTTATCGTCCCAGTATGCTGGATACCATTATTTTGCGCCAGATGATATTTGCCTTCATCCGCAGACCTGTGATTTCTTTGATGCAAACGATAGTGTCCGGAGAGAGTCGATCTAGGGAGAAAGAAGGACTTTATTCGTGTGAACACTGCTATCTAGTTCTACGTGTAGATAGGGTTTATATGCTGGCTGGGTCGATGCCAACAGTGTTCTGGAATGTTGTAGGAGATGGGCGAAGCACCGAAGACATCACAGCGTACTGGCGCAGGCATGCAGGGAAGAGCATACAGTAAGGGCACCATTTATAGAGGCCAGGTGTTCATGGCAGCAGGACCAACTCTCGAGCCCAACTCTTGATGGCGACTAAAGTTTGTCTTTGCAGGAGAGTCCAAAAATAATGTAGTACAGCTGTTGGCACGGATCAAGACAACCAAACAAACAGCAAATCTCGCTGCAACGTAGGTTGGCACTCCCGATGACTACGATTAGAGCGAAGCAGGGTGTCGTTGACAGAAATCCAGATTACGATTGGCATTGCATTGATCGCCCAGCACGGATCATTATTCGATACGTGCCAGTTACAACGCTCTGCTGTCGCGTTCTGAAAAAATCGTGGATGTTGCTCATCCGGAACGAACTCCCGCAAGGCTCAAAAAAGACAAAAAAAAAAGTTGCTAGAGATGCCCACTTTCACCACGCATGCAAGCAGCTAAACCTTCTAGGACCCCGTAACCCTCTCGTAGCCTCCGCAAAAAAAAAAAGACGATAAGAAATAGAGTTGTTAGAGACGCTCACTTTGACTATGTATGCAAGTAGCAAAGCCTGCCACTCACATTCAGAATCACATCCAAAATCGTCCTGTATCATGCACACTCTCAACATGCCTCGAGGACCGATGTGCAAAGACTACAAGAACTGCTCCCTTCCTACAGAGAAACAGACCGCCGATCACAAGCTACGCTCTCATGCCACCCCAAAGATCTCATTTATGAACCCTTCTCTCCACATCAACCATGATGTGGAGAGAGACCCCACGTATGATATGTATTATGTGTGCACCAGCGATGAATGTCCCTACAAGTCAATCTTCTCTTCAAACCCACGATCGCACTTTCATGAGTGCAAATTCGTCCTACAGGTTCACCAGCGAAAATACCCTTGGTTATTCAAAAGTTCTTCCGATCCTTCAGGTCTTTCTGGTTCCTCACGTTGCTACACGCGCATAAAACCAATTGGCAACACCACTACAGACACAGCAGCAGCAGCTAGTGGAGCAAACGCTAGGTATCGCCCATACGTCCATCCTAGCCATCTGCCAGTCACTACCGCCGCCATCCTTCCACAGAACAACACGCAAGTTGCGGTCCCCTCGGCTTTGAACGAAACGATATCAGAGAACTTGACCGCCATTACCAAGCGACTGCAAGGGATGGACGAGAAGTTCATTCCCTTCGCAAACGATCTGAATCGACGAGTCAAGAGCACGGGGGCATCAGCAATCGCAACAGCCAACATGGTAAAGCATTTGAACAAGAGGGTCATATCATTATCAGAGCGAGTCAAGAGCATACAAAAGATCACCAGTCGACCCTATTACAATGAGGATGCAATGGTGAACATGGTGGAAGATTTGAATGATGTGTCATCCTCTTGCGTTCAGATTTTGAGAAGCATGGGACATAATATGTGCCCCACCAGGAACACAGAGACCAGAGCTTCCAGTCCGCCAGTTTTTCACGCATCATAGGTCTCTTCAACACCCTTCCTGCACTTTCGACATCTTCTAACGCTATTGTACTATTGTTGTGATATGGATGAAGGAGCACCACTCATCATATCAGGTTTATCAGAAGCTAGGTCGGTTTACTCTGCCTGCACTCGAGACACCCCTTCCCTGTCTATCGACTCTCAGAATCTGCCGACTGACAGCGACGAGGAACATGAGATTAAGGCCACCATCATTAAGAACATCATAGGTGAGGTGGCGTGACGAAGACCAGTAAGGCCATTAGGAGGTCGAGTGTGATCATGAACAGTGATATTGTAGGAGTGAGGGTAGTGGGGAGAAGGAGGGGTCCAAAAACAGCAGGAAATAAAGTCCACAATTCCTTGAATTTATGAATAGGCAGTTATGCTAAGTAGCGCATAGCTCGACTTCATGGCTGCGTGATCCCTTCCCCATAAGGATTTCCTTGTTGAATAGGACAGCGTTTCAAATGAACTGAGTGCTCCATGACGCCCAATGTGCTGCGCCTAATTCCGCTTAGGTTTTTTTTTTTTTTTTTTTTTTTTTTTAGACTTTTATGAACATGAGATACATGGTTCCCGATAGTCCGATAATCTTGAAGCACATTTGAGGTAATATTCTTCGTAGTCTTTTAGTATGTAGATTAGTTCAATAAATTATGCTTACTTGAAATCATACACTGTACACGCTGATATAATCTGGCACTTCTCATCCACACAGCTGGAATTGCATCTCTACACTCCGTCCCAACACACACGTACCGGTTCTTGGCGCACTTGAGGACTATCCATCTATACACAGCAGAACACGAGGATGCCGTCACTAGGCCCCATGAAAACGCGAAGCGCTATTGGGCAAACGCCCATGGGTTGCTCAATCTGCTATTTGCCAAATAGCATGCGAAATGGGACTGTTAAACTAGGGGGGGGCTGTCAAATAAGAGTGGCAGCCTAGGTTGTCAAATAGAAATAACCCCAATGGTAGACGTGCGATTATTCGTCGACCTCTCTGCTATTTGCCGACCCTTACTTCCCTTACTTCTTTGGCTGCATGCGAAAATTATATGTCGCCCGATTGATCCGTCATACCCCTTCTTGTCTGTTTGTCGCCCCGTCAACTAGGCATATGAATCCCTGTCTGCTTGCCGCCTCATCAACTTGTCATATTGTTCCTTGCCTGTTCGTCACCCGGTGCCATCTAAAATGGGCCTTTTTTTTTTTTATCTTACAAATGAACAAAGAAATTCGCCTCACATTGATCCTACATTGACTCCATACTGATCTCCTATATACCAGCTAGAACCAGAACTTTGTGCACGCGAGGTCTTTTTTTTCGATCTAATTGAAGTCTTTAATATGTTGAGGTAGCCTTTTTTCCTTTGTAATTGCGAGCTCTGGGTCTTCATTGGCAAATAGACCCATTTCTCCATCAATGGCTTTGTTCAACATCTTCAGCGCCACCATACACAATCCCGGATCATCTAATGACTGGCTCGCTAAGTTTTTGGCTTTACCCATGATTTCGCCATAAAACCCAGCCTTGGATAGCTTAATCGCACTCGATTGCACCCCCCCTGCTACAATGAATAGATAGGGATCCATATGGCTAGTTAGCAGGGCGACAAACAGACAAGAAGGGGTATGACGGATCAGTCGGGCGACATATAACTTTCGCATGTAGCCAAGGAAGTAAGGGAATCAAGGGTCGGCAAATAGCAGAGAGGTCGACGAGTAATCACACGTCTGCATATGGCAGGGCAGGGGGTCGGCAAATAAGCATTTTCGACCGGTCGGCGAATAATTTGCTTTTTCGTGAGTAAGGATAAACACTGTCGTATGCACGGTATGGGTAATTTAACAACGTTTACAGTGGATTGATTGTTTATGAAGGAAGAAAGGTTCAGTGGGATCTATGTTTATGGCAGGGGGGAAAAGGTATGTGTGCACCTGATCGATTATAGCGGAGTATCTTTGTACCACACGGGCTGAGCTGTCAGCCCGCAAGTAACACCCACCACCACAACAACGACAGCCCACCTCACACTTTGCCACACCTTCATTGCGTCTTTACTTCATCACTTCAAAGAGGGGGGTCCCTTCCTTCGTCCCCTCTTTCCTTTATTCCTTTGTTTTTTCTCTTCTCCCATCTCCTTGCAGGACCCTTTGCTACAGGATCCTTCTTTTCCCTTGATCCCGATCTTTCCTCATCACCACAATGGACCCCACCAGTAATAGTCCTCATTCCAACCACTCAAGCTATCAACGCGTTCCCTCGCTCACCTCCGGTCTCATCAGCGAAGACACTATCATCTCCCCTGGCCCCTCGGAGCCCCTCCGGAGCAACCGCAAGCACTCCCAATACGATGACGATGACCAAGAAGGAAACCCCGTCTCTTCCATGCCCCTCCACGACGAAATTCCCTATGGTCCACAGCCACCGGTCCTTCACACCACGGCCACCTTCACTTTCACACACCCTCTGAAGCCCATCCTCCTCCAACTGCTCACCACCCTCTCAACCATCCTCTTCACGGTCTTGCCTGTGGTCATCAAGGCCGGTCCGGATGCGACTTGGGGACAATGGTACTCCTGGCGTGACGCCTGTCGGCTTTTAGAGCCCTTCTTCAGTGGACTGTTGCACTCTTGGTTCTTTTACTCCTCCGACCTCATGCGGCGATGGCCCTCTTCCTCCTCCTCCTCTTCTTCTCTTTCTCCTTGTACTTCCGCTTCCTACAGTAACAACAGCTACAGCCACTACGCCGACATCCCATTGGCCGATCGCCCTTCTCCCTCCTCCTCCTCTTCTTACGCCCACAACCACAGCCTTTCGCCCGCCACAGCCCCCTCCTCTCCCTCCGGCCGCTCATCCAAGCAGCACTCCCTCTTCTTCAAATCCCTTCTCTCCTCAATTTTCACTTTCTTCCTCATCTTCTACGTCACAGGGGCGGCCCTCCACACGGCCGCTGCATTCTTTAAAAACGTCGTCTCCATCTTCTTGGATTTACACTCCCAAGGCATCGGTCTCTCGACCCACGCACCCACTGCTGGTGATGGCCTCCTCTCTCTAAAGCTCGCTCAGGAGCTTAAACAGGGGTATTTGTTGATTCAGGATGTTTGGGAACATAATATTTCCCATTACATGTATGCATTCGGAGCATTGGGCATGTCGTGGTGTGAGATGATTGCTTATTCGGGACAGGTTCTTCCAGCTGGCGTGAACCTTGCCAGGGTGGGACGACCAGGACCTGTCAACACAAAGGACCACCGACACCAAGGGAGGAGGGAGGAGGAGCGTGACCCTGAAGCAGTGAATGGGACGATGACCGGTCGTAGCAGTAAACGACTCGTTTTTCTATGGATCCTCGCCGGCGTACTCTACGGAGGCATCGTTGCAGGTAACTAACTACTCAAAAATTTGCTGTCATCATCCTTTAAGTTGCACACAACTGAAAAAAACAAAACAAAAAGGCGCTGCAGTCCAAGTGCCATAGCTATTTTGTCCATCTAACATTTTTCATTTCTTGCTTCATTAGGCGTTGCATGCCAATACCCAAAGGGCTTATACGTTGGGTCCGCATATGTGCTCCTCCTGCTCTTGGTCCTCAGCAGTTATCTTTTCTCCACTCGGAAACGTAGCGGAGGGATCTTCACCCTCGGACGCAACTACATTCTCCAGACCTATCTCATCGGTGGAGTCGTCGCCGCTGTGGCCATCATCATCTACATGGCCATCCACCACTTTGACATGCTCACTAGCAACGACAAATCCCACCTCGGATCCATCACTAGGCCGTAGTATCGAAAACATTGGCCCCTCCCATTCGGTTGATACGACCCAGTTGAACAAAAAATACCCCCCATTTGCATTGAATAAAAGAAAAAGATCGAGAGACACTTTAGCCGTACAATGTTCGATGCTTTTTATGTTCATGCGTTTTTCTTTCCTTTAGAACAAGAGTAAGAGGCTATTTTGAACAAGAGATATTATTATCTTTCTCTTGTCTAGAATAGCCCTTTGCCATGGCCACCGCTTGATCGATGGGGTCGCATCCATGTTCCTGTCTTTTTTCTTCGTTCCTTCCAACGTCCTTGACGCAACAAAAAAAAAAAAAATACGTCAGCGAAGAAAAAAAAAACCGAAAACCTGTCCGCTGTCCAATTGATCCTGTCGGTAGTAATGGCTTTTATCCCTGTTTCTCCTTTGCTTTAAAAGGTTGATCCCTCTGGTGGTTGAGGAAGCTTTCTGTTGTTGGGCGAAGCCATCTCTCTAATATCATTCGATTCGCAAAGGAAAAAAACAGCGTCAATATCCAAGGATTGAAAAAGAAGAATAGGTGCATCATACATGCTTTAGAAGCGATAGAGACATACCGGCGCAGTTCAGTCAATACAGTCTCGAGGCCATAGTTTCTCTTCCAGTTACTTAAGCATGTCAACTTTGAGGGATCCACCTAATAAACGTTTTCAATATCAGGCAAGGCACATGCATATTCATTAATCTCTATGTCTTTCTCTTTCATTTCAGTATAATACATGGCTCCAAAAATAGGACATGATTCCTTCGACCTCAGCCAGACATGACTTCTCAGGTGCAAGAAATTGTTCGAAACTTACACGTCCGGATGTCTGGTTCACGCAGGGGAGGTTGACGCGCGACACAAATGATACCGTCGGGGGCACATCCGGATAGCTGTCACCGCAATGAATCCTCAGACTATAAATCCTGTTCTCATGGACAGTCTACACAACATTGCAAATGAACAGCATAAAGCAGCGAAAAAGGGCGTGAGTCTTAAGCACGCTATCAAATCAGGAAAAGATGAGATGGAGAATAATATCTACAGCAAAAAAGAAAAGATGAAAAGAAAGAAAAAAAGAACAGTAGAAAACATGAGCAATGCACGATACAATTGACATACGCCGCCCCCTTTGTTCCTAAACCAAAAAAACATCGCCTTCCCGCTTCGATCTTCCTTCTTGACTCAACCGCCCCATGATCAACGTATAATGAAAAAAATGCCCCAATCCAGGTGGCATTCATAACACCCAAATACAGTAAACCAAAACCAAAACAAAAAAAGAAAAGAAAAGGGAGAGAAGAGTCCCTTCCGCTGCAAAGACTCATTTGATAGCAAATGAACCAAATAGAGCACGACCAAAAAAAAAAAGAAAGAAAGCAAACATACGTGTCCAGGTCCAAGGATCGTTCCGTTCCAGTTTGACATCAGAATATCATCGCCGTCCGAGAGTCCGTAGCTGCAGGTGCCGTCGCCAATACCCTTCTCGCCCTTCTCGAGCTCGTCCATCAATTTGAAGTTGCGGGGAACTACACATCATGGGGCGTGGCGCAAAAACAACGCGGCGGAGCGAGTAAAAAAAAAAAAAAAAAAAAAAAAACAAAGAGACGCAGTGAAGAAAAAAAAAAAAAGAGAGATAAAAGGTCAGTATATCAGACACTTCTCATAAAAACTGTGTGATTTTATTTTTTTTGTTCCAGCACGTTGTTTTTTTGGTGGCGAGCCCGTAAGGGCCATTGGTGGGGAGGGGAGAACAATCGACCCATTCCACGGCGGCATGGTGAATCCATCGTCTACATCCCACACGACCCTGTATGGGCAGCTAGCTGGCTGTATTATTATTTATCCCTGCAGAAACAACCATCACTGCCCGCGACTATCGATGAATAAGCTGTCTGTAAAGTCGCCCGCGAAGTGCTTGAGAGGATGTGGACAAATCTTCCCGAGGCGGCGCGTTTTTTTTGCTTTTTTTATCTCGGGGGGCACAGTGGGGTTTCTTCTTTTTTTTTGCTCTCCTTTTGGTGGCGCGAGGGGGGTGTCGAAGTTAGGTCCCAAGGTCGAGAGAAAGAGAGAGAGAGAGCAGTGTCAGCCAACTTACTTTTCGCCATGGTTTCGTGATTGAGTTATGTATAAAAGAAAAGTGAAGCGGAAGAATGGAGGAGTAGGAATGAAAGAAGGGTGTGTAGGATTGACTGAAAGAGAGAGAGGGAAAAAGCGCGATTAGTTCGGTCAGGGCAAGCGGAAAAGAAATCAAAAAAAAAAAAAAATTGTGGGTCTGCTGCTTAGTGCTGGGCAATGACGTGAGAGCGAGAATGAGCACCTCCTCCACCCATGTATGTAAACATACACAAACAGGCACACAAACAACACGCGAATGAATCGATACCACCCACAAGGTTGTATTTAGGTGGATGTAAATGTTCATTTTATTTTTGCTTGCTTGTGTGCGTGTGAATGAATGTATGCGGGTGTTTGTTATGTTGTTGTAGGTATGAATGTACGCAACACCGGCTACCATTTGTAGCCCCATCCTTCGATACCGTCTCCACCAGCACTGGCGCCCTAGCTCCTGGCAAGGTCCACAAGCAGTGACTCGACCTCGGGCACGTCAGCAAGGTAGAACTTGGCCTCCGTCTGCTTCTGTCCCACAGTGCACGTAATCACCTCCTGCGCATCAGGACCCACAATACTCTCGTTACTCAGGCACGAGAACACGGCCTCATCCGTCTTGCCATCTCCAACACACAGGATAAAGTCAACCGGGCCCACATCCGCCTGGATGTCCTTCAGGATCGCCTTCACACTTGTTGACTTGTCAATACTGCTCGGGCGCAGTTCCAGTGTCTTGTTGCCCAGAATAATCGACAGCGCCATATGGGCCAGTAGCTTCTCCAAGTTCACCTGCAACTCTGTGGCCTGCCATGTACCAAACTCAGGATCTGCCTCGCGGTAGTGCCACGTCATGTTAATTTCCTTCTCTTCAATGAAACTACCGGGCGTACGCTCAGTGTAGTGCTTGAACAACGGGCGGATCGTCTCGCGCCAGCTCGAATCCACCTGGTCGACTGATCGGAACCAGCCGTTGCCTGCATCCTTGACCAGCTTCACTGGCTCCTGAGCGTCCGAGGCTGGCATTTCCGAACGGATCTGCTTCATCGCCTTAGCCACGCTGGCAGGGTGCTTGTAGAAGCATCCGTGCTCAGCCGACATTCCAACACCACAGTTGCCAAACCACGAATCCAGATGCTTTCGATCGCGACCAGAAAGGATGTATACATATGTGTTCGGCTGTGCTGCAAGTGCCTGCAGGTTGTGGATGATGTGGCTCGCAGGGTTGGCTATTATACATGAGAAGAAAAGAAGGTAAAAAAAAAAAAAAAAAAAGGATAATGAGTAAACTGATGTCCCACTCAATGATGCCTTAAATGCTCGTAATCCATACAACATCAAGCTGATTACATACCAAACTCTGGCAACTTGTGCGTAGCGGTTAAGGTGCCGTCATAATCGAAAAAGATGACCTTGGCCTTGGTCGAATGGCTGCGTGCTTCGAGGACGTGCTGAATGGTCAGCTTGGGCAGGGCCATGCGATGGTCAAACTCCTCAGAGACCCTTCTGAGCTCGTTCACAAAGCTCAGGCCCCAGTATGCTGCCGTGTACTTTGTCACGTATCTGAACAGCTTCTGGTGGTTGCTCTTTCTCGTATCCTCAGGCATGGTCACGGCTTCGTAGATCGCATCAGCCAGCTCGCCCGTATTCCAAGGGTTCACAATGATTGATCCTGAACGAAATAAACATATAATAGGAATGATAATGATAAGCAGCTAGAACTTTCGCTTGTATTATTACAAACAATCTTTTGCAATGGGTTGAATGACTTACCGTTCAAACTCTGAGCAGCTCCAGCAAACTCACTGAGGATCATGACACCGTGGTTCTCCTGTTGACAGCAAATGTACTCGTAACTGACCAAGTTCATTCCATCGCGCGTACTTGAAATCAAGCACACGTCCGAGACAGCATATAGTGCCACCAACTCTTCAAAGTTCACGGACTTGTGCAGGAAATGAATCGGCTGGAATTCGATTGTGCCATACATGCCGTTGATACGACCCACGAGCTCGTTGACGACAGCGCGCAAGTTTTGGTACTCCTCCACATCCTGACGAGAGGGCACAGCAACCTGGACCAAGACGACCTTGCCGATCCACTCTGGGTGCTCTGACAAAAACACTTCGAGGGCATGCAACTTTTGGGGAACACCCTTGATGTAGTCCAGGCGATCGACACCGACAATCAACTTGACGCCCTTGAATTTCTCGCGCAGGGACTGGATGCGATTGATGACCGCGGACTCCTTCAGGCCATCTGCAAACTTCTCGGGGTCGATTCCAATGGGGAAGGTGCCGACATGGGCATAACGACCCTCAAAATCGACGCCGTTAGGCATAGTAGAGAGTCCCAGGATGCGGGTACATGAGGACAGGAAGTGGCGGGCGTAATCGTAGGTGTGGAATCCAATCAGATCAGAGTTCAAGACGCCGAGAAGGATCTCTTTGCGGACAGGCAGGATTCTATGGACGCGATCACAAAAAGACAAGAAAAGTGGACGTTAGAGAGATAAAGATACATTCAGGACGCATTGTCCAGGATGTGGATTTGACGTCATGATTAGCATAATTAAAATGTGTGAGACAAAAAAGAGGAATTGGCTGAATTGACCATCCTCAGCCAGTAATTGTCCCAGGGGGGGTTGAGGGTGGTTTTCAGCCAAAGGAGCATGGCGCTATGACAGATTCTGAATGCGACAAAAGAAAAAAAAGGGATCATGTATCCTTTACCTATAGACTTCACTACTGGGGAAGGGCGTGTGCAAGAAGAATCCAATCTTGATGTTCTTGACGGGCTCATTGTTCTGGCGCTGCTGCTCGACCTCCTGTCTCAACAGCTTTGGCAGCAACATCAGATGGTAATCCTGAACCCAGACCAGATCGCCGTCGCGCACAATCTCGGTAATAGCTTTTGCAAAGAGGCTGTTTGCCTGTTGATATGCGCCCCAATCATCCTCGTTGAACGAGATCTCACCGGGGTGGTAATGGAACAATGGCCAGAGAATGCTGTCATTTAGATTAGGGGCGGAAATAAGAGATTACGGGTTAGAAACCAATTTGCTTTACAATAACTGTGTATCGCCGCATACTTGAAGATAACAATCTTTAAATCAAAAACGACCAAAGATCACTTCTTTTCTTTTTTTTCTTTTTTTTACCTGTTGGAGAATCCATTGTAGTGCATGTCAGCAATCTCGTCATCGATAAAGACGGGCATGCACGAGTACTTTTCGAGCAGCTCCTTCTGGACCTGGGCGCGTTCTGCCTCGGGGATGTCGATTCCGGGCCATCCGATCCACGTGAACTTCATCATCCGCTTGAGTCCGGAGAGGGCAGAGACGAGGCCGCCGGAGGACATCTTGTATTGGTAGTTGCCGGCATCGTCCTTGGTGATGGTCACGGGCAATCGGTTGGAGACGACCAGCAGTCGGAGGTCGTCATTGGCGCCCGCCTGTGGAGCAGCAACCTGGGTGTCCTCGCTAAGAGACATTGGACTGTATAGAAAGAAAGAGAAGAGAGAGAGAGAGAGAGAGAGAGAGAGAGAGAGAGAGAGAGAGAGAGAGAGAGAGAGAGAGAAAGGGTTGTGGTAGAGTGGAGAGGAGGAAGAGAGGAAGTGGAAAGAAGAGGAGGAGGAGGAGGAAGGTGCCAAGGAGGGAAAGTGAATGAGAAAGGGTAAGGGGTGGGGGGTCTTGGGGAATGAGCACAAAGGGTGATCAGCATAGGAGGAACAGTCAAAAGTGACGTCGTTTTGCGATCATCAGCACCCACCCAGCAGGAAAAAAGGGACGCCTTTGTCCATCCACTGCGGACACAGGCTCACTACTTGGCCACAGCTAGTCCAGGAACAGGCCTGCGTGCCACAACGTGCCTGATCGAAGCGAGATCAGACTAACGCATATCCAGAGAGGAAGAAACAGCTCCATCGTCTTATTCGGCTTATCGTCATGGATGCGAGCATGCTCTAAGAGTAGGAGATATATGCTGAATTATCCTTTTGTTACACAGTCCCTCGCTCAGCTCACCATGCACATTCCACCCGCGGACAAAACGCGTCCCTTGCGTCCTCTTCGCAATCAGAAACCATGCGCGCGATAAAGGTTCATACGCTACGAAAGAATACAAAAAAAAAAAAGCTTGAAACCCGCGACACGGATGCCTCTATAGTTCATTTCAGAATCAGTTGAACAATATCAGTTGAGGCCAACTAGGAACATTGCGACAGGTCAACGGCATACAAGTTTTAATTATCCACTTCTATTTACAGCGAGCCAAGGCTACAAATACAAGAACGTGCAGATGCGATATAAATCTGCTCTGCTCAACAATAGGAGGGAGAGAGAAGAAAGAAAAAGAAACTATGGTACAATGAAAGAAAATAGCAAGCTACTCCTCTCAGGCTCAAAGCAAGAGCTCATCACCATCGCCAACGACCGTCAAGACCTTGACCGCCGTCGCCGCAATAAGCTGCCAGACCTCGCCTCTCAACATAATCAACGCCATCACCCAATACAACAACGTCTTCATATCCGTGCGCATCATCTTGTCTGCACATGTCTTCACAACCTTCACAACCTTGTTTCGCATTCCCTGCTGTCTGGCCGCAATCTTCATGAAGATCGAATTTGGACGAAGAATCAATCGATAAAACCGACCCCCGCGTGGGTTCTTGGGGTCACTTCCAGAATCGCGACCGATCCATGTCCGGTCCTTGCGGGATAGCGGGTACTGTGTCGGCAGGTCCGACTCGATCGAGGGTGTGATCATGAAGGACGGGATGTTAGCAGAGGACTTGGAATGCTTTAGCAGTGAAGCCTTCAGCGGTGTCGATTTGTGGCTGTGGTGGCTGTGGTTGCCGCCAGAGGTATGATGGCGCTGATGAGGGTTGTTGTTGCCTGCGGATGTAGTGTTGTTCAGGTCGATGAGTGGGATCGAGTTGGAGCGGGTCCTGAGAAGATTAGGTCGCACTAACATATTATTGTTATTCAAATGACTATTGTTGCCGGACGAGGGTGGGGCCATGGGCATCATCGGTGTCATTGACAAGAAATTAAGGCCGTCGTGGGGTCGTAATCCGGGACTGTGGAGTGGAGTCGAGATGGCATCGAAATAGATCGAGTCGCATGAATTGACCCGGCTGAGAGATGAGGTCGGGGTTCCGGACTGGAGACTGAGCATTGGATAACCAAAGTAATGAAAGATCTCACAGGTCTCTGGATCGTACTCGTACGCATCAGTGCCGCCAAAGTCTAGAAAAGCAGGTATGAAATTGGTAAAGACGTTAGATGCTGAAGGAAGATGACCCATAATTACGTGATATGATCCGAGATGGAATCAAGAATAAAGCGATATAGCATACCGGTAGAGAGTTCTTGGAGGTCGAAATGGTCGTGGAGCTCATTAACCGAGGACGGGAACGAGACCCGTGCGCGAGCAGTTTCTGGAAGAGCACGCTTGAGCATCTGCCAGATTCCGCCAAAGACCCAGCTGTAGTTGAGCACGTAAACTGGCGCCAGAAAAAAAAAAAAAAAAAATCAACAATGTCAGCAATAGTTCGTCACAGTTCCGGAAACCGGGAATAAAAAAGGGAAAGCAAAGATCTCGACAGATGATGTTCTACAGCGTGCTTACAAAAGCGCGCGTCTGTCTGCAAACCACAAAAAAATAATCTACATCTTCATCTTGTGTGCCCATGGTTGCTATGACTAAGCGCCTCAGCACGATACACATGTTTGCATTGTTGATCCTTCACCCAAACGGCATTTTTTTTTAGAGCCATACAAGAATGGAGGAAAGAGAAAGTGGAGAAAGAAAGGCATACCTTGAGCAAAGCAGCTGGGGTAACGGTGCTTGAGCAAATCGATGGTGTAAGAGATCATCTGATGATCCAAATCGGATACCGAGGCACCCTGGAGATCGAGAATCAGCGATGCCTGGAGCGAATGGTCCTCTGGGGGCTGACGACGGCTAGACTCCCAGAGGAGCTTGCGGGTGCATTCGAGGACGAAAATGATGTAGCGCTTGTATTCCAGGAATCGGTCGTTCTCTTCGGCCTCTCCCGTGTCGGAATACTCCTGCTGAGGGGCGGGGACATATTTGCGGAGGCGGATGGTGATGACAGGATGACCGTAGCGGTCCTGGCCGCGCAACTGGACGAGTCCGTTGATCCAGAGGGGGTTGTCCTCCATATCTCTGGGGGAGATATGGTCGCATTCTGCAGCTATCCTCCAGGCGACGTTGGCGTCGACGAGGTTGTAGGCCTCAGGGAGGGCGTAGTTGGCCTTCTTGAGGAAGCGGAAGAGGGTGATGCGGTCGTTGAGGTAGTTGGTGGCGATGTGGTGGGAGGGGTGGTGGGGCGGGTACTGCTGCTGGACGAGGTGCTGCAGCTCTGTGACCTGCTGGATGTGCTCCTGGTACAGCTCCAGCAGGCTGTTTGTGGATGCTTCAGCCGCGTTCATTTGTATGGCTCTGTAGAAAGGAGGGGAGTGTGGAGAGAGAAGGAGGGGAGTGGGGGTTAAGGTGTGGCAAAGAGGCAAAGAGGCAAAGAGGAGGAGGAAAAGGGAGTTGCTGTGCTTTTGAAAGGAAGTGGAAGTAGATGAAGAGGAGAGAGAGAAAGAGTGAGTGAGTGAGTGAGGAAAGGTGGAGTGGAGAAGAGAGAAGAGAGAGAGTGGCTGTGGGGGGAGGAGAGAGACAGAGAAATGGAGCGGTGTGGAGTGGAGAAATAAAGAAATGAAGGGAGGGAGGGTGCAATTAGTGAAGTGGATATAATTATTCGGTCAAGAATGCTGCTGCTGCATGCACGACCAGGATAAGAAAAGAGAGAAAAAGGGAAAAAAAAGAGAGAGCAGCAACCAAGGCAAAGGGAAGGGAAAGAAAAGAGACGAGAGAAGAAAGAGGGAAAAGAGACAAGAAGAGGGAAAAAGAGAGACGAGAGAGGTGGAAATGAACAACAACAACAACAACAACAAAGACATCTCCCCCCCCCCGTATAGCAGAGTCGAGCAGAGTCGAGCAGCGTCGAGCAGAGACGAGAGACAGACACGAGGAATAATATGACGTCCTTGCAACACAACGCATCCTTTTCGCAGTGTCGGTGTCTGTCTTTGTCTCTGTCTCAGCCTGGCATGTGAAAGCGGGGTAGAGTCCAGTCCATAGTCCATGTGGTGCAAGGTGCAAGGTGCAAGGGGACAACGAGACAAAGAACCTTTTGTACCTCGCTTGTACCTCTGTTGTACATGCACACACTCTGTACACCTTGCAAAGAAGAGCAAGGGAGCGGGCTCCCCGTGCAACCAGGGGCGTAGGAGCATGTATGTATCTCTCCAAGCCAGACCACTCCCTTCCATTTCATGTGCTGAACCATAACCATGCACACCCCACATCCACAACCACATCCATCGACTACATCTAGTCCACATACTCAGTCCACGCTAGACCACATCCCCACTGCACTGCAGTCTGCTATGATGAAAAAAAAAAAATGCCATGATGAAAAATAGTATGGCATATGCGCTAGACTACCAGATCTATCTTGCAGACAGCATGCTGTCTTGCAGCGCCTAGCCTACTTTGCACCACACATTTACCGGGTCTTCCGTGTCCTCTTGTCCCCCCACCCTGGCCTATTTCGATCAGGTCGACGATGCATGCACAAGATCGACAACCGTTGATGAACTTTTTATTTTTGTCTGCAGCTGTGTATGGCCCGCTGACTAGACTACCTCATCTCGGATTTTGTGATTTGCGATGGGCCCACGAGAGAGGGAAAATAAATAGCCTGAATGTACGTGCTAAAGTGTGCGTACGTGCGTGCTATTCAGGCCAAACCTTCATTTTGCACGTTTTTTTGTTTTTCTCTTTTTTATCCTCCGGCCAACGGCTTTCCAGCCGCAAGTAAATAAAGGATTGTGTAATTCCAAACAGAGTGCAGCAGTCAGTCAGCACATGGGAGCGGGCAGTGCAGCAATGTCCAACGGCTAATCCCGATCAAGCGGCGGGCCTCTTCTTTCAAAGGGGGGGCGAGCGGTCATCAACTAAGCATTATTGTAGTGCTGTAGTGCTGTAGTGCTGTAGTGCTGTAGTGCTGCAGTCGCTGTAGTCGCTGTAGTCGCTGTAGTCGCTGCTCTCCCTACTCCCACGCAGTTGATAGAAAAACGCATCGGCAGCGGAGCGGAAGTCGAAATAAAAAGCTGATAATGCTTCCTGTTCCATTTCAACCTCCGAACAGGATCCGTATATAACTCGACTCCTACCCCCACCAATTTCCCTTCTCTCTTCTTTTTTCCTCATCCATTCCGTTCCCCCCTCTCCACTCACTCACTCTTTTAAACCGTCATGTCCTCTGCTGCTGCCAACGCTGCCAAGAAGGCACCCACTTTCCTCCAGACCTGGTTCCGTGTCGAGGTCATCCCCATCTACGCCGTCCTCGGTGTTGCTTGCGGTGGTGCTGGTAAGTTTCTCTCTCCTTCCTTTGTCTCACACAGCACACCGTCAACACAATATCGCAATACACCTGCAGTGTCTTAAACACATACCACTTCTTGGTCCTGCAGTGCTTCCCTCTGTGCCTGTAGCGGATTGTTGATTACTATTATTTTTCTCGATCTGATTACGAGCTGTGTTCATCATCCCTTGCCTACCCCTCTTTTCCCCCCTTTGTCCCTGTGTCTCTGTCTGTGCGTATGGTGTACCTGAATTTTTGTTGTTGTTCATCTCAATACGGAAAGGGATTTTACGGGATCGGGTCCAAGCATCTATTTTTGGCCAATGATCACTACTCCTTTCATCAGCCCTAGACAAAAAAGTAACCCGACTGACAATCCCCCCCAACCCTTGTTTTTTTTCACGATTACATAGCCTGGTACGTCACCCGCCTCGCCCGTGGTCCCGATGTCACCTGGGATCGCAAGAACAACCCCCACCCCTGGTTGCACATTGACCAGGACACCCAGCTCAAGCTCATGACCGTCAAGGAGGGCCAGGGCTTCACCAAGACCTACTCCCGCGACCGTCTGTAAAGCGCCCGCAACAACAACAACAACAACACACACACACAATTACCCAAGGAAACGGTGTCTTTTGGTCGAACGAAGGATGGAAAGGAGGAGGAACGGGTTGATGTGAAGGAAGGAAAGGAAGGGGGGGCAAGATTGAGGAAAGAACCTCTTTTGCGAGGTAGTACTTCGAAGGAGTTAGTCTTGGATCTACGACCTTGATCAAGCCGAATGAGACGAACAGGATACATTTCCCCAGAGTGCTACCGACACAAACTACTTTCTCAACATACCTCTTTCCCTCCTTTTTTTTCTGGATGCCCTCTTTTGCCCTCGTTCTCTCTCTCTTTCTCTCTCTTTCGTTTGATATCTTTCACCGTATCCTGGGCAATCATTCGCACACCATCATAGCACAAAATAGATGAACCTGTACTTTTAACCGGTCCTTAGTTATATAACCAAAAAAATATATATTCATAAACGCTGCCCTGCAGGAAGCAAACAAAAAAAAAAAAAAATCGCTGCTACATATTATTTTTCTTTTCATTTCCTCAAACCATTCCCAGAATGAAGACCAGAATGGGATGTTCTTCTTGTCAGGACTAGCAAGAAAGAGAGAGAGAGAGAGAGAGAGAGAGAGAGAGAGAGAGAGAGCTCCAGTTCTCTGTGCTGTGTGCCGTTTTTTGTTCCAGATTCATCATGATTTCAGGAACATAGTTCGTTCTTGTTACCTGAGACCAAAAGAAGAAAAAACATAAAAACATAAAGAGCTGCTCTTCCAGAAGCAGTTGGCGTCTTTGTGTGTGTCTTCTACCCTTTCGATGTGAACATGGTGTGTATGCCTTCTGTCGACCCCTATTTTCATTCTTTTATTCTTTTATTGGAGTCATCCATGGGGTTGTTTTTTTTTTTCTTTTTTCGGATCTAGATGGCTAGATGGCTAGATGGCTAGATGGCTTCAGCTGCTCTCTCCTCCTCAGCAACCATGACCGGCTGTTGAGCATCCTTCATACCCGCGTTATTCGCTGCAAACCAACTCATCCTCCTGAACGGCTTCTGCCACTTCCCGGCCTCCGGCATCATCGTCGGGGTCGTCGGCGTCGCTGTCGGTGACACCACCGTCGCAGCCGTCGACACACTGCTCGACAAGCTCATCTCGGACGTCGAGATCGACAACGCAGGGGTCCGAGCTCCGGATCCGAACATCGAGGTCGAATGATCGTGCATCCCATCGTCCGATAAAGACATCGACTGCCGTGACTCTGGCATCGGAGGAAGCGTCGACAGCGCTCCCTTGGTCGAGGGCATCATCGTCCGCCGGTTCTGAGCAGAAGCGGGCGTCGCGTTCGACTCACTCACATACCGTCCATGAGCCGTACCCCTCAGATGCGACACTCCCGAGGTCCCGATCGTCTGTCGGCGCTGGTGGCGTTCCTGTGCAGCACCGGCGCCCAGTGTCCTGTGTCGTTGGAGTTGCTGGCGCGTAAAGGGCTGTTCAAACGTCGTCAGCTGCTCGTACTCCATCGACGGTCGGTGTTCTTGGTACACGGTCGCATAATCTCCAGAGGACTGACTCGTCCGTGGAGAGTCCTCGATCGCGACTCCCTCCTGGAAGGACGCCAGATCATTCGTGCTATCGTCCTCAGAACTACTGCGGGTCGAGCTCTTGCCCGATGCAGTTGGTTGTGGTGGTGCGGGCTTGGACCATGAGAATATTGACAGCACGGACTGTGAACGCGGGCGGTTGGGCTCCTTCTTCTCGGGCCTCTTCTCTTCCTTCTTCGAATCCGTGTCGGAGCCGCTGTTGGTGCTGTTGATGCTGCCAGCGCCTCCGTTGCTCCTGATCGCTTGAGACTTGATGACAGATGGCGGCGATGCCGGCGCGGCTCCACGTCCCGGACTGTAATCCGCCGCGAGGACCGAGGTCAACATGGGTCGCTCCATGATGCGGGACAGAATCTTGGTGATGTACAGGTTGAGCGCCTTGTTTTCCTCCTTCAGCGTCTTGTTCTCATCGACCAGGGATTCCATCGACCGCTCTGGTGGGAATTGATTGAAGGCCCGACCGAGTTCGTCCGCAAGGTTGACGGAGCCATTGCTGCTGCCCGTGCCTGAAAGATCGTCATCATAGCCCGTGCTCTATTTCCCCATGACATAACAAACAAACAAACAGGCGTAAATAAAGGAGCGTCAGAAATGAAAAACTTCTGTGCGTCAGCTCCGCATGTCGGAAACCACATCACGTAATGAAGGGGGTGAGGGGATCATCAGAATGTCGAGCAAAACGAGCTCCCCCTTTGGACCTTTTTTTTCATACATACCTTCATGATGCTTGTCTGCATAAACTCGCCATTCATCGACTTTTCATGCAACAAGAGTTGATAACTCTCATTTTCCTCCATCAGGCCTCTGTTCAGCTCGCGCGCCTGAGAAATCTCTGCCTGGAGCTCTGTTTCCCGAAGACTGGCGTTGTGCTGGCGTTCGATCAGGTCCTGGTTCATGGTCAGGATCTGCTGTCGAAGTTCGGAAATCATCCTTTCGTTCGCTCTCAGTGCTCTCGTGTGGACGGCAGTGTTCTCTGCGATCTGCTGTTGAATCTGCGGAGGCAGAGCATCTACTGGCTCTTTGTCCCTTTCCTGTCGGTCCTCCTCTGCTTCAATAAAATAATTCCAATTAATGCGCCAATAATGCCAATAATGCCAATGCAATGAGCAGGAGTATAATTAGCACGAGGTATAGACTATCGGAGGAAAATAAATAAAAAAAAAAAAAGTATTTCTTATTACAATCTGCTTGCTTACCTTTTGCGGGTGCCTGAACAATGAGCGGCCTCGTTGCAAACTTGAGGCTCCGTGTCAGTTCCGCCTCACGTTCCATCCACAGGGCTCTTTCCCGCTCCAATGCAGCATTGTTCTGTTCCAGCTGGCGTTCACTATCCTTCCTGGCCCTCAACAACCGTTGGGACTCTCTCCGGGCCTCCGCCAGGTTCTGATCGAGTTCATAAATCTGGTTCTCAAGTCGGGCCTCGTTGTTCCTCGCAGAATTGATTTCCTGTTGTGCTAGGGCGTTTTTCTGTACAAGAACAAGGTTTTCGTTTAGCAATTCTGTTGCAGTCGCGGCCTGCTGTTGCTGCTGCTGTTGTTGTTGTTGCTGCTGCAGACGGTTATATTCCTGAAGAGATTCCATGGGACTGCCGGTACTGAGGACGGTCTTTGTTGTGAATGCTGCTGCAGCGGCTGCGGTGGTTGCCGCGGATGTTGCTGGTTTGCTGAGACAGAACGAACCGGAGCCATTCATGGGAGATGGCTTGAGTGAAGAAAAATGAGAGGAAGACTGTTCATGCTCCCAGTCAAGGGATGGTGGTCCGCGTCGGATACGGTCAGAGTCCGTCGACAGAGGAGGACCGAACATGGAGGAGTTGGGCGAGTCGGGCTCACAAGACTCGCCATTTCTGCCATGCTTTGACATCCGCACACTCATTAGAATAAAAAAAAATCTTCTTTTCACTCTTCTCTCCCTCCTTTCAAATAATGCGACAAAAAACGTTGATAGAAAAAAAAAAAAGAGTAGATAAAAACGAACGCCGTCAGGTAGTCAGGTAGCCAGGGACGAAATACGAGATAGAAGAAAAGGCGGGGTTTGCAGGAAGGGCGAGGAGTAATCGGGCGATAAAGAATGAAAAGAAAGGAAAAAAAAAAAAAGGAAATAGAGATAGAGCGAAAGAGGAGAGAGATGAACAAGGGAGCATCTCCTCCTCTACACCAACACGAACTCGAACAACACCAATAATACCCCCAAAAAAATGCTAATGCCGCTGCCGTTGCTGCTGTCAATGGTGGTGGTAGTGGTGATGGTGGTGCTGGCGATGGTGTTATCTGCTCCATTGTCCTGTCCTTTTGTCCATTGTTCTTTTTACCCTTAAAAAAAAGCAATGCTGTCTCCTGTCAATGATGTCCTGTTCCTTTTTTACATATGTGCTGCATGTGATATATGAACAAAATAAGTCCACTCCGTCTTTTTTTTTTGGGACCAACCCAAAACCAACTTACCCTGTGGGCCAAATCAAGCGATCGCATGGTGGAGATCAGGATCTATTCAAAAAAAACCAGAAATGCAAAGTAACGAACGCGGGATGAGTCAAGCGGCACTTGGTCTTCGACCACTCGCCACCAATGGTATGACTACAATAACCTATCATAGAGGGGCGTGTTGCTGTGGGTTTCTTTTTTCTTTTCTTTTTTCTTGTGCCACGATAATGTTCATTGTGACCCCATTCATGTTCCCCCCTCCTTTCAGTCCGTCAGTCTGCTTCAGCTCAGCTACTGTTGCATTCATTGCGAAATGAATTCATTGGTCTTACTTCATCCGGATCCCCATGGTCGTTGGAGTCGAATGTCATTGGTGCTGGCGAAACGTTGGTTCAGGTCGAAATATGATAATAGGTGGTATGTAGGTGTGCAGATGTGCAGTGGATGTAAAGCAAAGTGAAATAAAGTAACAAGAAAGAAAAGAAAAAAAGAAAAAAAGGACAACAACGGTTCAAGGCCGTTCAATGGTTCGAGGACGAGGAATTGAGAGTGAGAGTGAGCGTTGGAGGAGGCGAAGAAGAGGAAGAGAGCGCGCGATAGAGAGCCTTTTTTCCTGCTGCCGCCTTTTTTGCTAATTTTCCGTACGACGATAGTGCTCCACTGATAAAGAAAGGTGGGTGTGCAAGTAAGAAGGTGAGAGGAAGATAAAGAGAGCTGGAGAAAGAAGAGGAGGGGTCTGGATGCGATGATGCTTGGCTGGATATCAAAGGAATGCTGGATTAAAAAAAAAAAACCACTATGCTGTAGCCCGACATGCCTCGTGGCCCCCCGAGCTTTCCCCCTTCTCCTGACTCCGTTGTTGATGATGCCGATAGTTTGTCGTTGCTGTTTGTTTGTTTGTGGATGCCAACGAACGTTGAGTGTATTTTTGGACCATATGCCATGGGTAAGCATGAGGATAGGTCTGTTGGCATTGGCATTGACATCGGGGGTTAGTGCCCTTTGGCAGAGATGCTTCGCCTAAGAGTACGCCCAACTGCTGCATTGTTTCTTTGTGTAATGCATCGCATTCCTTCCACTGCCATGATCCCTCCCCCATAGTCGTTTCGGTCACTATTTCCTTCATTGTTTGAACTACTGAGGCAACTGCTCCATCGGGCTATGTTATCGTATCGTTGTCGATTCGATAGTTGGATGCACAGGTGCGGAAAGACCGTTTCGCAATAGCCGCTGCAAAGTGGAATAAAGAAAAAAAAGCAACTTCAAGCATGCTGTTTGGGCCCATTCTCCTCCATTTCAGACTGTGCGATTTCCCTATTCAAATACCAACCAAACCAAACTCGTCTTCGTTTTGCGGATCGCATCTTCCGCAATACCCTCATTTCATTTCTTTTTTTCTTTGACTCTCCCATGATTCAAGACAATACGAGGGTAGCGGCAGTACGAGAGCGATACAAGGCTGCAGGACAGGACCACGTCTTCACCTTCTGGGACGAGCTCTCAGAGCGGGAGCGGGAGTCGTTTCTCCTCCAGCTCGAATCCTTCGACCCCGTTGCGCTTAATATCACCTACGCCCAAGCGACTGCTTTTTCCAAGAATACCGTCATCTTTGCAGACCTCTCACCGTTGGATCCGAGCGAGGTCCAGTCTACATTAACGGCAACCTCTGAAGAAAAGGACGAATGGTACACCCTAGGAATGAAGGCGATCGCTAATAACCAGGCTGCGGTCATTCTGTTGGCAGGAGGGCAAGGTACTCGTCTGGGCTCAATGCTCCCCAAAGGCTGCTACCCCGACATTGGACTTCCCTCTCACAAGACGCTCTTTCAGATCCAGGCAGAGCGAATTTTTAAGCTTCAGGAACTGGCCAGGATGGACAGAGCAAAGAGGAGCGGTCAATCTCTTGATTCCGTCCCACCTGTGGTGGTCCCATGGTGCATCATGACCTCTGGATCAACGCGACACCAGGCAGAAGTTTTTTTACGAGAGCAGGACTACTTTGGGCTGTCGGCGGACAATATCATCATTTTTGAGCAGGGCGTCATTCCTTGCTTCGATAAAGAGGGTAAATTCCTGCTGGACCAAAAGAACACGATTGCGACTTCGCCCAACGGCAACGGAGGACTTTATTGGGCCCTGCGCCGCGAGGGTGTCCTGGACGAGCTGGCGAAAAGAGGCGTCCGTTACGCGCACTGCTATTCTGTCGATAATATCCTCATCAAGATTGGAGATCCTATCGGCATCGGCCATGCATTGGAGACAGGAGCGGACGTCACCGCCAAAGCCATGCCCAAGACCAGGGCTACTGAACCATTGGGAATGATCTGCCGATTGGGAGGGAAGATCAAGGTGGTCGAGTACTCGGAGATGGATCCGGGGCTCGCGGCGCTCATCGACGACCGAACGGGCGAATCTGTCTACCGCACAGGCTATATCTGCAACCAGATCTGTTCACTAGACCTTCTTCAAAAGATATCCGGGATTTTGCAGAACAAGGGCCAGGATACATTGCCCTATCACCCCGCACTCAAAAGGATTCCACATGTTGATCTCCGCACGGGTCTCTTCGTCCATCCAGAGAAGCCGAATGGCGTCAAACTGGAGTTGTTCATCTTTGATGTCTTTCCGTTAGCAGAACGATTCGCGTGTTTAGAGGTCGAGCGATCCAGAGAATTCTCGCCAATGAAGAACGCGACCGGACTGGACTCGCCGAGTACATGCAGGAGGGATCTGGAGCGACTGCATATACGATGGATTGGAGAAGCAGGCGGACATGTGGAGGGCAAAGCTATCGAGCAAGTAACAGATACGAACGGAGCCGCCGTTGAGGCGAGGATTGGGTTCGAGATTGGACCGCGTCTTAGTTATGCGGGCGAGGGGCTTGAGTGGGTCAAGGGCAAGACGATTCGTGCAGGCGCTCTGGAGAGTCGTGATGATGCTCTGTTCATCAAGCACTAAACCATTACTTCTTTTCTTTTTTTTTGTAATAAAACAGCACTTCCATTCTCTCTCTCTCTCTCGCAAAAAAAAAAAAAAAAAAAAAAAAAGAAAAAGAAAAGAGAGAGAGAGAGAGCAAATAGAACGCGCTCCTTCGCTACTGCTGAGGTTGCTGCGCTTCTCAATGCTTGATAATTTTGGGCGCGCGCGTGTCAAGTTTCCTTTATTCCTCTCTCCTCTCTCTCTCTCTTATCCTTTTGACAAGACATGCACCGTGCAGTAAAGGATCGTACGCCTGTAAATGTGCATTTAAAGAATAAATTGCACTTATAAAAAGCTGACATTCAAACATGCACTTAGAGAAGAGTTTAATTTAAAATATATTATGAATAATAGACCCGAAAATTATCTAAAAAGCGTGGTTGGTTTAGTGGTATAATTACCGCCTGCCACGCGGTAGACCCGGGTTCGATTCCCGGACCACGCATTATTCTTTTACCTTTGGAAGAATATAATCTCACCCCCCCGTGAGATTACCCCCCGTTTTGTCATCTCACAGGGGTGTAAGCGGGTTATTCTTACACCCCGGTAAGAATAATTCGAGCTTTTTTTTTTCACGGGGAGGTGAGCGCCATATTCTCACGGGGGTAGTCTGTAGGGCCTCGTTTAAAAAAAAAAATCACTCGTTTATTGTTCAAGGTCTGTTTCAGCAGGATGGAATTCTTTGGATGGTCGCGACATCTCGCTGCTGCTCTTGATACGTTTGGCTCCTGGACGCCCCTTCGGCTTCACCACAAGTGGGTCTTTAGTGACACTAAGACCTGCTTCGTTGTCAGACGCGTCCTGTAGCTCTATGAGTCCCGTCTCCGTTTCAGCGAGGTTGAGAGGTTGTTGAGCGTTTGCATCGCATTGCTGGACCGGCTGTCCTCATGATGGCCAGCTCTCTCACGATCCCTGTAACATCTGTGTGCCACTTTATCCTCAGTCGCTCTTCCTTTCTTGCCTGTGGTTTCGAGGATCCTGTAGAGAACAAGGTGTGCACAATCCTCGTACAAGCGCTGGCGGGGTGATCCTCGGTCCTGGTGGAGGCGATGTAATGCGGGTAGGCGACTAGAAGCTTTGAACCAATTTTCGTCTCGAAACCTTCAAGATCCTGCCACTGCTCCTTGAACCAGCGCCTGAGAACGAGGCTGATCAAATACTTGCACCTGCTGTCCCCTTGCATCACGCAAAAGAAGTGCCTGCACACAATCTCCGTGTTTTGCAGCAAGAGGCAGGTGCAAAAATATGAATGGCCAACCATAACCACAACAAACTCCTGTTGACTACGACGGATCTTGTTGTGGATGGAATAAACCACAATGATTTCGGCTGGGTCCAGTCTTGAGAGTAGTGATGCCAGAGAAGACTCGCGGAGGGCTTTCCCAGTTCGGTCGACCTATGCAAATGGATTCTGTGGTGTAGTAAATGACAATCATTCGGTTGGCCTCGCAAAGTTGATATTGGATCACGGGAAAGAGCACTGCCCCAGAATAAAAGAATAAACGGTCTGGTTCCTGGACCAGAGTCTTCTTTCCTAAAATCATGTGTATCACACGTCGCATTCGTCCAGACTGTCCGGATAACACCACAGCAACGACAGGTACTGACTACCACCGTCAGTAACCCACGCAACAAGATACAGTCAACAGGGAATGCCGATCCTGATCATTCGCTATCTTTGCACCGTCAACTGCTCTTATTTAGGCATTGTACTTGCCCTGCAGCGCTTCCTCAATCACCGATCGTCTCATTGAGCATCCGTCATCGGCCCACCCTCGTCAAACGGCATTATAAAGGTACAATCGAGGCCTGATCAGCGAGTATTGGCATACAACGACTCTAGAGAGGTGGACTTCATTGTCATGACTCCTCACCTCATCGGATATCACATATGCGAACTCCTTGCAACTACCCCAGTCATTCCCAAAGGAATATAGTCCTAGCTCGTACCATTTAGCTAAACAGATCCTATATTTATTTCCTTCCATTTTCGTTTACCTTTGTGTTCATACATTCCAATCTAAAGGAGGACCCTGCACCGCGAACCAGTAAGTAACCGAAGCACGCCCTTGCCGAAGTCCTATTCGCGTGGTGTCTTCTATTGTAAATAGAACTAATGATAGAAGTTACAGAACTCGTTATTAGACCCCCTACGCCGCATTACCCCGTTGCTTCTTGCCATGGTAGGCAGTGAGGCTTTTAGTCAATCAGAGGTATTATTCAGAAGCCGGTTGTTACAAACGATCCTTCGTGCAGCGCCATACGCGTCGCTCTTGTCCTGTGCATCGAAAAATAATCCAACGGTTACAGCCCAATTGAATGAATCTCCCTAGTTCCTAGTTTTGGAGCGTCAAATGTGTGAGTTAAGTCCAGATGCACTTCTCAGTTCATCATGGAAGAATGCTGAAAAAGCAAACGCGTGGCGATACCTCTAAATGCTTCTCAATTGCAAAGGCGCTTTGGATAATGCGCAAGGTGAGCATCAAGAGTTTACTGAGTGCAATTGTTTATGAGCATCTAGTCTATGAGTAAGACGTATCTCAGGACATTCTCCGGATACCCAGTCTGGATAGACCATAGACTATAGCCTTGCATAACAGACTCTGGTGAATATGTGGTGTTGCTGATGCTGCTGATGCTTATGGCCATTGATTACCCATCGTGATTTAGCGACCTCTCTCTTCTTTTCTTTCTACATAAGACAAACCCTAATCATCTTGACTTAAAGTCTAGCATTGCATGCAAACAGCCTTGCACATTTCGAAAAAGAAAAGAGGACGAGCTCAAAAAGGACGAGCTCCAGATAGGCGTGCAGGAGTGTGACATAGGCATGAGAACGAGCAAAAGGACGAGCTGCAGATGGGCGTAAAGCAATTGGACGAAGAGAGAGAATGACACAACCTGGCCGTTGCTCGAGATTATCTGGTCATGGAGATATGGAGTTATATATTCTACGAAGGTGGAGGGCATGGTGAAATGCACTCTTTCTCGCAATTTTTTTCTCTGTGCACACCCTAACACTCTATAACCAACATCACTGTTGCAAATTACCTTCCTCGCCAGCATTCCACTACACGCTACGCTAACTACAGTGATCAAGGCACAGAGAAACGAATGTACATTCTACAACTGCGTCCAGGGACTGCTGGACAGGAAAGCGGCGATCCAGCCACAGGAGCGTCGCATTGATCAGGGTCTCCCGGTCAGGGACGGGGACGGACCTGTGCCATTGACCAAGTCAGAAAAAAACCACTTGATTCGGTTGCACTCAACGGTGCCAGTTCAAGTGAGAAACGTCCTTTTAAATGTGTTCGTCCGATTTGAAAGGCGCGAGGATAGAAGCATGGATTTCATCTGCGTTTGCAGAAAGCCATTCCTGACAAGAGATAGCCTGAGCAAGCATTACAAGTGGGTCTGCGCCATTCCAACATCCCGATTAACGTTCCAGGGCTTCAACTTATTGACAGCGCTCAAGTTCTCCCTGATGATTTGGAGGTCGCCAATGCCTCAGGTACATCTGGTGACGAGGTTGATGAGGAGAACCACAAAGGCGATGAGGCGTTTAGCGGCAGCAATGCACTCATATTCAACAATAACGTCATTTCGGCTACTTCAATGACATTTGATTCAGGAAGAGTGGTTGGTGCAACTATCCGAGAGTTCATGCGGGGCTCGGATATTGCAAATACTCAACAGCAACATGTACAGCGCATGCAAATCATGGCGTTTTAAGAGGAACAGCGCACGCTAATCACAGCTATGGAGCAACGGGTCCTGAGCTCTATTGCCCAGATTGCAGCAGGTCAAGGGCAGGGGCAAGCTATGCAAGCTGCTTCTGCTTCTGCTTCTGGCACCGGACCTTCCAGTCCGGTTTCTACAAGTAGAAAAAGAACGCGCTCTAAGGCCCCTCACTTTGGTACATTCAAATCCCCTAGTCGTATGTCTCCAACTGAAAATAAGTAAAATAAAAATGGCGGTTTGGTGGAGCGAGTGTAGAACGATATAAAATTGTGCAGATGTAGAGACGGGAAAGCGCATGGTCTTGCCTTGCTTATCATTTTCCACGATAGTGAAAGCTAGGTAACTCCCTACGCGTCGGCATGCTTGCAAACGATTGGAGTATCTGAGGTGTCGAAGGATCTAGGGTGAAAAGGGTATTTTATTGGGCGAATGCTGCTATCTAGTTCTATGCGTAGATAGGGGTTATATACTAGTTGCATCGGTGTCAACAGTGCATTGAAATATTGTAGAAACTGGGCGAAGCACTGTCGACATCATAGCATACTAAATCTAGCATTAAACCTTTGCAAAGATCCACGATAGTGATTTTGAATCGTAAAGTACTACTCCAATATGATCACAAACGACTGTCTGTTTTCTCTTTTCCATGGCACCTCGTCATTCAGCTTCGGAGTGAAATCTGGCTCAATCCTGCCTCATATTGGATTGGACAAAGGGGTAGATTCTCCAGCGATAAGGAAACCGATATGTGAATCTACATGTAGACCTAGTATGACACCCCGTTATCACCGCACTACTGGTAAACAGCAATTTAGTGCGTCGCCCGAGTGTGTCAAGAGTGTAACACACCTGGTATCAGAGAACGGAGCTGAACTACAGTCTATATTAAGGAAGCGATGGCTAAAAAGATCCGGATCCTTAAACGAATTGAGGTGATGGGACTAGATGTGTGGTAAAAGCAAGAGCAATCTATTAACTTACGTATTGGGTACGATGGCGCGTGGTCAGGGCAGAAGGAAAAAAGTTCGGGCTGGTATAGAGAGAGAGGTGTACAAAAGTGCGCACTGGTAGAGAGAGAGAGAGATGTACTGAGGTTTGCACTCTTGACACATCTGGGCGACGATAACGGGGTGTCAGGCGCTTAAGCACTTAGAACCCAGGTATTGATCATAAAGCCTCTTTTATATGCCCATGAGATTATCTTTGTTTCGCTATAGAATAACAGGGTGTAAGATTAAAGCTCTTACGGGGGGTGTGAGAATAAAATTTCACTATGTGCTTTGGATAATCTCACGGGGGGTGTAAGAATAAAATCTTACGGGGGGTGAGATTATATTCTTCCTTACCTTTTCCCTGCCATAAACAGACGTGTGATTATTCGTCGACCCTCTGCTATTGCCGACCCTTACTTCCTTGGCTGCATGCGAAAGTTATATGTCGCCCGACTGATCCGTCATACCCCTTCTTGCCTGTTTGTCGCCCTGCTAACTAGCCATATGGATCCCTATCTATTCATTGTAGCAAGGGGGGTGCGACCAAGTGCGGCTAAGCTACCCATGGCCAGATTTTATGGCGAAATCATGGATAAAGCCAAACACTTAGCGAGCCAGTCATTAGATGATCCGGGGATGTGCATGGCGGCGCTGAAGATGTTGAACAAAGCCATTAATGAAAAAATGGGTCTATTTGCCATTGAAGACCCAATGATCGCAATTACAGAGGGAAGAACCAAGGGAAAGCGACTCAAGAGCAGCATGGAGCAGCCCAGTAAACGTAAAAAGCCGAGGACGACCTCGACATATTAAAAACTTTAATAAGATCAGAAAAATAAAAAAGACCTCGCGCGCGCAAGATCCTGGCCCTAGTTGATATATAGGAGATCAATATGGAGTCAATATAATGGGGTGAATCTCTTTGTTCATTTGTAAGATAAAAAAAAAGCCATTTTAGATGGCACCGGGTGACAAACAGGCAAGGAGCAATATAACAAGTTGATGAGGTAGCAAGCAGCCGGGGATCCATATGGCTAGTTGATAGGGCGACAATAGACAAGAAGGAGTATGACGAGTCGATCGGGCGACATATAACTTTTGCATGCAGCCAAGGAAGTAAGGGTCGGCAAATAGCAGAGGGGTCGACGAATAATCACACGTCTACATATGGTGGGTAGGGGTAGTGATTGTAACTCGAGTTAACTCGAGTTAACTCTTCGATGACCTTACTGAATGTATTGTCAATTATAGTCTTTTTATTTAACACATTATTGCTAATTGACAATGCAATCAGCGATGTTATCAAATTTTTCAGTTGAGTTAACTCGAGTTACAATCACTAGGTAGGGGTCGGCAAATAAGCATTCTCGATCGGTCGGCGAATAAATAATTTGTTCCTCAAGGGTCCTATTTTACATGGTATTTGGCAACCGGGTTGTCAAATAGCGTTGCTTTTATGCATTGAAGAATATTTTTGTGCAGGTATCTGTGCTATCATTTCCGAATTTTGCTGAGTCCTTTTATGTCGCTACAGATGCATCTAATGTAGGTAGTGGAGCCGTCTTGTATCAGCTGCCTGAAGGCGAAGAGAATCCCAAGAACATTAGATACATTTCATTTGTCGCAAGATCGTTGCAGGAGAGAGAAAGGAAGTACTCTGCAACGCAGAAGGAGCTACTAGGAATAGTGTGGGGTAGGTATTTTACGTTGTACACGGACCACCGCGCACTGAAGTTCATTCATTCTCAAAATGAGATGAACTCTATACTCATTGGATGGCAAGAGACTATCCTGGATTACACATTTAAGGTCGTTTACCGACCAGGAGTGCTTAATGTGCTACCCGATGCATTGTCGCGTCAGTTCCCCACAGGAGCTTTGGAATACCAATTAATGGACCCGCGAAGATTTATAGCTACATGCATCTTATCCAGGTCAAGCAAACTCCCAGAGAGACGGTGTCAGAAGACAAACGTAAAACATTGCTAGCCGATACCTATGCGCTTAGCCATTTTGGCGCCAATGCCATGGTCAATCATATTCACACTCTAAACAAAACTTGGCCCTTAATGGCTAAAGAATGCTTAGAATTTGTTCAGCGCTATACAGTATGTCAGTGCGTAAGTATAGGACGCAAGGGATATCATCCTCTGTCTGCAATCCATGTCCAACTGCCCGGAGAGCATATGGCAACAGATCTTGCCGGACCTCTCCCAGAAAGTGCCAAAGAGAACACCATGTTGCTTATTTTAGTAGATGTCTGCACTCGGTCCGTCTTTCTTATGTCCATGAAAAATAAGACAGCAGCAACCGTAGCGCGCAGATTATTTAAGATATTTACCATCATTGGTTTTCCCCGCATTTTGCAGTCGGACAATGGAAAAGAGCTTGCCAATGAGGTTATGAGAGTGGTGACCCCACAGAGATGGGTGTACAACATCGGCTGGTCACTTCATATCACCCTCGAGCCAACGGCGTAGCCGAGAACTATGTTAAGACAGCTATAAACATTATCCGTAAAGAAATCAAAGTGAAGAAACGCAATTGGGACCGACATGTCACCATGGCTCAATTAGCCATGAATACGAGGATTGTTGCATTGCACAACTCGTCCCCTTTTTCGTTATTTTTTGCCAGACATTTCAACGGTTTCCATAATTTTTCAAACGACAAGGATGACCGATTATCCTATAGTGAACTCTTGGAGTGACTTCAATACATGACTGAAGTTGTCTTCCCAGCTGTGAGCGCTAAGTCGCGTGCCATTTAGAAGAGAATGATTGAGTGATTCAACAGAGCGGTACTGCGCAATGAGTTTCCGAATGGAGCCAAGGCTATGACTCTCGATCCTATCTTGGGTAATAAATTGACGCTGTTGTGCGTAGAACCACAGACAGTGCGTATGTTTTGAAGGACGGCACTGGCGATTTGCTTCAACGCCAATATGCCCCTATGCTCCATCCCAACTCAAACTCGTACTCGACGACTATGACGACACCACTAACGAAGTAGAAGAAATTCTCGAACATCGGGATGATTCTGAGGGGGGGGCGTGGAATATTTCGTAAGCTGGAAAGGGTATACATAGAGGACCTGGGAACCAGAAGAGAACTTTGTTGAGAGAAAGTGTATCAGAGACTACAGGAAGAGTCGCAATCTCCCTGCACCACCTTCTCGACCGCAGCCTCGTTAAACTTTGAGGAGCCACAAGGCGAAGCAGAATCAGCACGTAAAAATAATATGAACAACTCTGCTGATAGTGTAACTACTCCGAAACCTAAACGCGGTCGCCCACCAAAGGTCAATATAAGCGCAATTGATCGAGAGCTACCCCGCAAACGAGGACACGGTAGGCCACGAAGCAAATCAGCGAGCAGAAAGTAGAGGAGTATGAGAAGGGGGGTTTTATGTGCTTTTCCCTTGAACCACGACAGAGGTTTTCCTTCGGGCTTTCCCTCGCAAGGCCTTTTTGCTTTTTGCCTTGTAGTGATTATTACAATTGTCATGTAGAGGTTTTAAACCTTTCTTTTTTTATAATTTTGTTTACCTTGAGGTTTTCACTTTTTCCCCCAGACCGTAATCAATCAGCCCAATATTATTAGCCGCCCTCAGTTCTAAAAATCGTGCACGATGTTGTCTGCGATGTTGTTCTCGATGTTGTGTTAAGGGGGGGAGCGGACGCTGTTCGTGTAACATCGTCGGTTGACATCGTGGACTCGCCAAAAAGGACGATGTTTAGGGCAAAATCGTCGACATCAGGTTCTCACACCCTAGTCAAGCTCAACGTCCCACTGTTTTCGCTTCCTGTTCTTCATTCATCGCACACCCGTCGCCATCCCCGCAACCCATGTCGCAAGAGCAACGTACTGTTACCAATGAGGTTGACTCCAGTTCTCCTTCTTCCCCTCCCCTCACTCCCCGCCCACCTGAGTACGACGTTTTACCTGCGCCTACCATCAGCAGGGCAGAAGAATCTGACCCCGAGCAGGAAACTCCATTGACCCGCTCGAGCATTCGATCTCGTCGTCTCTATCATCAGAATGGAGCAACAAACCAAGACTTTTTTCGAATGAGCAGACGACCTCAACAACAGCAAAGTCGGCAGCAACTCTCTGACGATCCTGTTCGCGACGTTCTACATCATCAGTCCCAGCTACGGCAACCACCACAGTCACAACACCAACAGCCTCAACAACACCAGCAGCCTCAACAGCCTCAACAGTATCAACAGCATCAGCTGTACCCAAGGAACCAACAGTACCAAGAGCAACTGCATCGAAAGCAGCAGTTTTCTACTTTGGAGCTTCTTCGGCTGCAGGCCCTGAGTCAGGTAAATAAAACACGCGACACCTTTTCTCTTGTCAGACTGTAGCCTCGTTGCAGATGGTGACAAGCGTCTCTTTTCTAGCATTGCGATAATCCCTTGTTCCCCACCCATTCAGCGCCAGGCACACGCTATGGACCTTTGCAAACGACCGCTGCCTCCCTTGGTATTGCGTCAAACACGGGACCCCTGGATGTTTCTCAATTGACGTATCCTTCGCAGCCTCAAGACCATATGTCATCACCGGTCTCTGTTGCCTCATCACTACGTTCTCCTCTGCTTTCGGCAGCATTCCCTTCCCCGACTTTAACTGCCAGCAGCGTATCCTCCAATTCTCCCGCAGTCCCAAAAAAACTGCCTCGACGGCCTTCCGCGCCTACTCAGTCAGAGGCGAAGGGGAGGTCGAAAGGACATGTTTTCACAATGGACCAGGAGACGTATATCGCAGAGCTGCTTGCGGACCCAGAGACTTGGTCTCTTTTGGACGGTCCAAGTGACAGAAACAGCTACCACATGCCTAAGACCGAGGTTCGTGAAGGCATTGCTAAGAAGGTCAATCTCAAGTTTTCCACGGAGGAGAAGCCGGTAACCCTTGATGGCTTTCAGATCAAGAACAAGATCGATAACATGAAGAAAGTCTGGAAGAGGGCTAACCTGGCTCTCAACAAGACCGGCAATGGAGACCTGCCCAACAAGTCATTGAAGGAGAAGGTCATCCAAATTTGTCACTTCTACTACATCTTGGTCGAGGTCTGGTCTGCGTCTTGGTCCTTGAACCCAAGGGAGCCCTATCAGCTTACCGGCAACCTCAACCGACCTATTCCGGACGACAACGACATCACTAGCGACGAGAGCGACGGGCAAGGCACTGGAGCTGGACCGCCGGACTCTCCCAATAGACTCCCAGAAACCAGCGCTGTACGCGGACACCGGAGCTCAACGACACCGGCCAAGACATCCAACAAGCGTGGAAATGAAGGGTCGGATTACGCCGCCATGCTCAAGAACTTATCTGACATATCTGAAACAGCGCACGAGCTCAAACGACAGAAACTGGCTATCGAGGAGAGGGCAATCGAGGATAATCGCCGGTATCAAGAAGCGCAGATACGATTCATCGAGATGCAGACCTTGAAGCTGAAGTCCGAAATGGAGGCTGAAAGGATGAAGTTGGAGATCGAAAAAATTAAGGCAGCCGCAGAGATGAAGAGAGCAGAGGCGGAATTGGCGAAAGCGCAGTACACGGGAGTAACGCAACAGAGATCTTCACAAAGTCCACAGAGATGTAGTCCTAGCCCGCAGAGAAGTCCTAGCGGTGGAAGTTCATCCAAGTATCATCACTAAAGAACTGCTATATTTTTTATTACTCATCGTCTTCTTTGTAAAACTGCGGCCATGATAGTGATTCGTTTGTTTAATGCCTCCTCACGCATCTGTCTCTGTTGAGCAGGAGTCAACTCATCGTCGTTATCGTCGTCACTACCACCCTCGCTACCACTGTCATTTTCTGCAATCGTGCCCCTCGCCCTCCTTTCCTCGACCTCCTCTTGTATCCATCGCTCAGTCTCTTTTTCATACGGATTGTGAATCCCACTCGTCAAAAGAATATTGTGCAGGACAACGCAAGCCGCTACATGCCTACTTGCCTCAAAGACGCTCTGGTTGCTGTTGATATGGATTCTAAGGCAGCGGAGGGATTTGAATCGTCCTTTGAGTAGACCAAAGCCATGCTCCACTTTCGTCCGGGTTCCACTGAGTTTTTTGTTGAATTTGATCTTGTTGGGCGTAAGAGCGCCTTTGAAGGCTGTCATGAGAGTAGGTGACAGCCCATACGCCGCATCACCGACCATGTATTCGTCTCCCTCGAAGTACCGGTTCTGGAAGCGATAGAGCTCGGTGTCCTTATACGCTGCGGAGTCATGTCTGCTCCCCGGGTATCCCGTGGAAAAGAAGATGAAAACTCCTCGATGATCACAGACGCCAGTCGCGCCCATTGCGAAGTTGCCTTTCCTTGTTGCCCAGCTGTTCTTGTCCATTGAAGGCACACGGTATAAAGGAAATAAGGTACCGTCAATGGCCCCAAGCAAGTCTTTGAAACCCTTTTTCGCGAAAACCGCCTTGATGATAGCCTTCGCCTCGACATCGGGCCAGGAAACGAATCTCGAGATATGGGCACAGAGTGCTTCGATGACCCGCTGGGAGTACTTGATGGCTGTCCCTTCAGTTACGCCCAATACTCGACCGATTGCTTTGTATGAAACCAATGATCCGTCGTGTGCTAGGCGATGAAGGCCAACTTTCAGCTGGATTGCGACATCCATCTGGGGCTTCTTCCCCTGACGTTGAAACACCGAGTGATCTCGAATGATCTCGAGCACGTACTCGAACTGCTCGGGAGATAACCGTAGAGCATCTTGGAAGAGGGTCCCATTGTCCGTGGTAAGGACTTTGTCCCGGTAGGTCGACGACTTGAAGATTGGTGTCCTTGGATTGAGGTATCTGTTGGTTTTAAAAAAATGCTTTGTGATGAACACTTTCAGGAACAGAGGAGTGATTGTAAACATCTCTTTCTGGGACGCGTCAAGGAATAGTTGGAATTCAAGGCGTGTCAATGCTTCAAGTATCAGTGCTCGCGGAGTCTTTCGGTGGCGAGAATAGTTGCGAAATGGAGGCTATTAGCTAGAAGACCTGGCTTGCGCCTCCCATGGGAGGGGAGCTGTGCCATATTGGATAGATACTTTATTAGGATCACGTTATTTAGAAAAGACCGTCTGGCGACCTAACGGTGCTATTAAAGATCCCTGTTTTGTCTCATGGTTAGTTGCCATTTAATAGTAAGTGTAAACCATAATTTATCGCAATGCACACATAATAGATATTATACGTGGGATCTCTCTCCACATCAACCATGATGTGGGCCGAAGGGTTCATAAATGAGACCTTTGGAGCGGCATGATAGTGTAGCGTGTGATCGGCGGTCTGCTTCTAATAGAAAGAGAGCAGTTCTTGTAGCCTTTGCACATTGGTCCTCGAGGCATGTTGAGAGTGTGCATGATACAGGACGATTTTAGATGTGATTCTGAGTGTGAGTGTGGGTAAGTGGCAGGTTTCGCTACTTGCATACATGGTTAAAGTGGGGTCTCTCGCAACTATATTTCTTTTTGTCTTTTTTGGATCTTGTAGGAGTTCGTTCCAGATGGACAACATCCACGATTTTTTCAGAACGCGACGGCAGAGCGTTGTAACTGGCACGTATCGAATAATGATCCGTGCTGGGCGATCAATGTGATGTCAATCGTAATCTGGATCTCTGTCAACGACACCCTGCTTCGCTCTAATCGTAGTCATCGGGAGTGCCAACCTACGTTGCAGCGAGATTTGCTGTTTGTTTGGTTGTCTTGATCCGTGCCAACAGCTGTACTACATTATTTTTGGACTCTCCTGCAAAGACAAGCTTTAGTCACCAGCAAGAGTTGGGCCCGAAAGTTGTCCTGCTCCCAAATGGTACCCTTATTGTATACTCTTCCCTGAATGCCTACGCCAGTACGCTCTGATGTCTTCGGTGCTTCGCCCATTTCCTACAACATTCCAGAACACTGTTGGCATCGATCCAGCCAGTATATAAACCCTATCTACACGTAGAACTAGATAGCAGCATTCACACGAATAAAGTCCTCCTTTCTCCCTAGATCGGCTCTCTCCGGACACCATCGTTTGCACCAAAGAGATCACAGGTCTGCGGATGAAGGCAAATATCATCTGGTGCAAAATAATGGTATCCAGCATACTGGGACGATAAGACCGCCTCTTAATTTTTATGGATTAAGGTTAATAAGAGTCAGGAAAGCCTCTCTTTTCTTAGCGCCACCTTGTCGATCCTTATACAACCATTCAGAATAGTAACCAATAAGAGTCGAGAGTCAAAATGTAAGAATTCTGGGCTATTAATTTTGCAAAAAAGAACATGGGCTCCTCCCACTTGTTTGGTAGGTCTAGAACCGGGGGGTTTATTTTCATCAACCTTACATTTAAGAAGATCTCGTTCTAGACAGCGCCTACGCACCTGTGCAGACCAAATTTGGGAAACCTAGGCCATCGACAGGTCCTATATTGGGAGAATAACATGAACAGGACCTAAAGACAGACGGCAGAGGAGGTTAAAATACAGCTGGGCTGACAAACAAGTATCTATGGTCCCCGAGACCAATGAGGCAAATGTATCCATCTATTTAGAGGACAATCCTTCCCGGTAACAAACCCCACAAGTACGAGGGTACACATCAATGGCACCTGGCGAATGTGTGCATTTCAGCACGCGGTCCAGTCGACTTTGAACGGACATCCGCGGAGAAACAGCGGCCATTCTTGCCATTAATATCCTACCCACACAGGAACCAGCTGGAGCGGACGATAGGCAGGATGGTATTTATATCTGCTGCCATCTCCTGGAAACCGACTCCTTCTTTAGCCATCTTCGACCTCACCACCCTACATCATACCGTAGCCCTTTCGCTACCGCGTCATCCTTCTAAACTCCTCCCCTCCCCTCCCCTCCCCTCCCCTCTCCCACCTCGCTAATTACCCCTCACAGTCTTCTACAGACACTCGTCCCTATCTCTCACTATGAAGATCGCCGCCATCCTCTCCGCCCTTGCTGCGGCCACCCTTGTCTCAGCCGGCAAGTTCCACTCTCTCAATCCTGGCAAGACTAACATCATCAACAACGGCTTCATTATCGAATACCACGATGGCATCAAGCACTCGGATGCTCATGACGCCCTCAAGTCCCACAAGGTCAACTACAAGGTCCGCAACGAGTACAACGTCTTCAACGGAGCCGCCATCACTGTCGATTCCCAGCATGATGGCCGCGCTCTCTCCATGATTCCTGGAGTCAAGAATGTCTGGCACATCTCGCTCTACGACATGCCCAAAGTCGAGAGCCCCAGCACGGATACTGATTATGACTCTGCGACCTCGAGTCACCTCATGACTGGTGTTAATACCTTGCACGGCGGCAGGCACCAGTTTACTGGAAAGGGCGTCAAGATCGGTATCATCGATACAGGTATCGACTATAAGCACCCTGCATTCGCTTGTGGCAATGCTGCTGCTGGATGCTTCGCTCTCAATAACAAGAAATGCCGTGTCAGATATGGTTGGGACTTTGTCGGTGATGACTACACTGGATCCAACACTCCCAACCCCGACAGTGATCCCATGGACTGCCAAGGACACGGTACTCACGTCGCTGGTATCATTGGTGGAGATGCCCGGCACATCATGACCTCACCTGAACCTCCAGTGCCCTTTGTCGGTGTCGCCCCCGAGGCTGTTTTGGGCGCCTACCGTATCTTTGGATGCAAGGGCCAAGCTGGCGAAGATGTTATCCTTGCCGCCATGGAGATGGCCTTCAACGACGGCATGGATGTAAGTGATGGAGCTATTAATTACAATCACACAGACATGTGGGATGAGGAAAAGAAGAATGGCCACTCATCTACTTTGGTCAATACGGTATTCTTGAACATTTAGGTCATCAACATGTCTATCGCCGGCGGCTCCTCCTACAAGACCAACCCCATATCTGTGCTTGCTGAGAAGTTGCTCATCCGCGGCAAAGCTTTGACGGGCCCTGCTGGTAACGATGGTTCTGATGGCGCCTGGATGGTCTCTGGCACTGGTCTCGGCGACCATGCTACCTCGGTCGCGTCGTTCGACAGTCAATCCAAATCGTTCTACTACTTCACCCAAGTATACGGTGTCTTCCCCTATAAATTCTCTGACGCCTACGGCAAGGCCATTAATCTGCCCGCCTCCGCCACCATCGTTCCCTTGCTCTCCAACGGTGCATTGAGCGACGGATGCGACAAGTCTCTCTACAACGGTGTCGATGTTAGGGGCAAGATCGTCTTGGTTCTTGGCGACACCACCCGCTGCAAGTCTGATAAACGTGGTGCTCTGGCTGCTACCAAAGGCGCTGCTGGTATGATCATCCAATCCAGCGGTCCTGGTATCGACTCTTTGGAAGGTGTCCCCAACCTGCCCATGGCGTCGGTCGAGCCTTTTACTGGTGAACAGCTGCTCTTAGGTTGGTTAGCCGACCCTTGGGCCGTTGTGACCTGGTCCAATGACCAGGGATCCTTCTCCATTGATAAATGGGGATCACCCTCGTCCTTCTCTTCCTTCGGATTGGACGGTGATCTCCGCTCCAAGCCCGATGTTGCTGCTCCTGGTAGCAACATCCTCTCGACCTACCCTCTCGCTCAGGGTGGTTATGCTGTTCTCTCTGGCACGTCCATGGCCTCAGCCTACGTTGCTGGTGCCCATGCTTTGTACATGGAAGTTAAGAAGGTCAAGTCCCATGGTGATAGGATTCGCAAGGCCTTCAAGAACACTGCCACGATCTCCAAGAACTACAATTCCGAAACCTTTGCCTCTGCTGCCAAGCAAGGTGCTGGTTTGATCAACGTCTATAAAGCTACCCTAACCCCGGTCGAGCTCTGGCCCGACCATATTGATCTCCTCGATACTGTCAACTTCCAAAGGCGGGTCAAGATCCAGATCAAGAATACTGGCTTTGACGCTGCGACCTATACTTTCACGCACGTCCCCGCTGATGCCTTGAACTCGTACAACGCCAACAACTCCTTCCCACTCGCTACTCCCATCATTGAGGCTGACTATGCCACCGTCAAGTTCGACCCATGCACCGTTACGCTCAACCCTGGTGAGTCTGTCAAGGTCACCTTGAAGTTCACAGAGCCCAAGAACGGCAAGGCTGCTGAATGGCCCTTGTACTCTGGTTTCATCGTTGCTACCCCCTCCATGGGTGGTGTTGCTGTTCATATTCCATACACTGGTGTCAAAGGCGATATCCGCAACGTGCCAATCCAGGATACCAGTCTCGGCTTCCCCATGTTGAAGCGGTTCAACGTGACCACCGGCCATTTGAACAATACCAGGCCGGGCACGTTATACAACTTGAAGTACGCCAAGCCCGTTGTCTTGACCCGCCTTGGTTCGCACTCTCCCGATGCCACCATCCGCATCTTTAATGAAACAGGCGGTTTTGTCGGATTTATGACCTCCAAGGATGGCGGCCCTGCCTTTGGTGCCGCCGGCAGAAACAAGAACGTCGATAGCACCACTGGTCAGTTGGACGTTAATCAGTATACTTGGGACGGACTGGTCCTCCCTGCAGAGGACACGACCTTGGCCCCTATCCAACTTCCTCCTATGTCCGATGTTGCGGCGGGCAATGCTCGCTACTACCGTATCGTCGTTGCCTCTCAGAAGAAGCTCACTAAGGGCAACTACCCCGAGGATTTCGAGATCTTTGACCTTGGCATACTCGGGCTCTATAGGCCCATTAATTAAATGCAATCTTTTTTCTTCTTCTCTTACCCTTTTTCACCTTTCCGATCTTCATTGCCATTGTCACTATCATCTCAACCTCCGTAATTCATTCCTGATGGCTCTCCCTTTCCCCGCTCGCGGGTACAAAGGCAACTAAACTCTTTATTTATCTAGATCAGAAACTAGTATAACAGCAATGTATACCAAATCATAAAACCATTGTTCAAGAGCTGCATATCTAACAACATCCATTAACTCTTGTTCGCTGTGATATCTGATGAGCTTTATTAATTTTAGAAGGAAAAAAATGTACAGGGGAGAAAAAGACGAGTGCATCAGAAAAACGAGACGGAATGCATGACAGATGTACTCGGATAGCGCTGTTGAAAGCTATCCAGGATCGGCTGAACTTCGTGATCAAGATCCTTGCTTTGCTCAATATCCTTGGCGAGATTTAAAACCATCCGTCCACCGACCATGGCTTCCTCGTAGTTATCCTTGATCTCGATGTTAATCACATGCACCAATTTATTGTGCGACTCGCAGGGTTTCCAGCGGAAAAAAAAACTAGCTGTGCCCCTTGCTTGTTGCTACATTAGATCTAATAGACATGGTGTTCTTAGCCGTAAAGATGTGCTTAAGGCTAATAACCCCTCCTTTCTTGAAATTTGTGAGAATCAACATGGATCCAGAGAACTGAGCTGAAAAAAGGAGCATGCAAAACAGGCACAAACCGCTTGCAAAAGGGCCATAAACCGGTTGGTGAACCAGCACAAACCTTTTGTAGAAGCAGCACGGATTTCTTGGCAAAGCAGCATAGGCACAATCAGCGCACGTGCTGGTTCACATTGCTTGTTAACACTTCACCGACTCACCATTCCTCTCATCTCTCCAGTGCCAACCATTGCACTGCGACTTAACAATCAGGTTTGTCATCCCCGTCTTTGTCCTCGCTGGCCATTAAGTGTTCGTCCATGAGCCTTTCATTGGTGGTCCTCAACATAATAATCATCTCGACATCGTCGTCAAAGGGAAATTGTTGTCACATTCGTTCTGACTGGCCGTTGCAAAATACGTCTGAAGCGCAGAATTGCGTGTGTTGTGTGGAAAAAGATGGCACGAAGAGTTTTATTGAGAATGGACAGAGACCAGAAGACCCTGCTATGTGAGCCAGCATGTATGATGATTGTGTCTATGCTGCATTGCCGAGAGGTCCGTGCTGGTTCACCAAACGGTTTGTGCAAGTTTCGCATGTCTCTTTAATTTCAGCTCACTGTATCGACTCACTTCCGATTCCTGATTAAGCGACGAATTCGACCTGCTTCGCGTAACCTGAAGAATCAGAATTGGGTCTGAAAGAACGGCTTTTTGCTGTTTCTCAAGCTGATTGTTGTGCAACCAAGAAGCGAATCTCGACCCTCGTCGCCCCTCCACTACCCCCGGCCATGAGAACACTTCACACTCTTTTTTTCGCTCCTTCCTTCCTTCCTTCCTTCCTCCTCATTCATCATGGACTCCTTTATACCCGAAATTCCTTCGCCAGTTCAGCACAATGGTATTCCAAGTGTCAGTCCTCCTCCGCAAGCAGAGGGTACTCTGCAAGTACGTCCCGAGCGCGCAGAGCCAGGCAGGATACCGTTGTCCTCCGACGAATTCTTTCGAGCGACTACCCCTTTCATTCAACAACAGCTACGACAGCTGCAACAGCCTCTCGCACCCCAACAACCACAACGGCACCAGCATCAGCACTAGCAACAGCGCCAGCACAAATCTCAATACCAACCGCAGCAATACTACCAGCACCAAGCATCTAAACAATTCACGCCCCCCACTCCCAAGTTGCCACTCCTGACCCGCGCTCAGTACATCTCACCCACAACCACGCCAGGCATGGCATCTTTGACTTTGGCAATGTCAGTCTCCCTGCACATTAGAGCGACCCAACAAACGTCTCCCAAGTTTCACCCTGCTAGTGCAAGCGGCCATCCATCATACCAGTTAACCGGCTCTTGTCAGCCCTCATCTTCGTCTTTGCAACTGTCCAGTAAGCGCAAAGAGATGTCATCTGCGCCGTCAGACCCCCAAAGGTCTAAGAGACAAAACTTAGTCGGACCGCGGCCAGTAAGTCAGTCATCTCGTTCTCGAGGCCCTCAACGCCCTGTAGCCAGCAACAGGGCAGGTCGTTTGCTCTCCACCCATGAAACAGCATGGATTGCGACCCAGCTTCAGGATCCTTAGGTCTACCTCCCATTCCAGGGTGATAGGGACAGCGCAGTTCGACAAACACCGAAGATCAGGATCTATGAAAGTCTTGCAAAGGATATCAACAATCGCTTTCCCAACATCCAAATCTACTCGACGCAGATCAAGAGCAAGATCGCGAAGATGAAGGCCCAGTTCGAAATTGCCGACACCAAACGAAACGAATCTGGATTCGGCAGTACGGACGAGGATCAGTAGAAGAAGGTTACTAAAGACATTTCGCCCATTCTACTTCGATCTTGAGGATGCATGGGCCACAAGCTGGAGAAACATACCAACGGAATACGCCGACTGCCTCTGCAAGTTGGACGATCCGCTTATCGTTGAGGATGAATTTCAGGACCAGACGCAAGATGGCGATGCGCTCGAGGGCTACTAGAACCATCACCACGCCATAGAAGCCCTTCAAAGTCACCTCTGATTAGCCCATCAAAGAAAGTACCAAATAGCTCCTCAAATGCAAAAGGTTTATGCTCGGTTCAGTACGCTGTGATGTCTTCGGTGCTTCGCCCATTTCCTACAACATTCCAGAACACTGTTGGCATCGATCCAGCCAGTATATAAACCCTATCTACACGTAGAACTAGATAGCAGCATTCACACGAATAAAGTCCTCCTTTCTCCCTAGATCGGCTCTCTCCGGACACCATCGTTTGCACCAAAGAGATCACAGGTCTGCGGATGAAGGCAAATATCATCTGGTGCAAAATAATGGTATCCAGCATACTGGGACGATAAGACCGCCTCTTAATTTTTATGGATTAAGGTTAATAAGAGTCAGGAAAGCCTCTCTTTTCTTAGCGCCACCTTGTCGATCCTTATACAACCATTCAGAATAGTAACCAATAAGAGTCGAGAGTCAAAATGTAAGAATTCTGGGCTATTAATTTTGCAAAAAAGAACATGGGCTCCTCCCACTTGTTTGGTAGGTCTAGAACCGGGGGGTTTATTTTCATCAACCTTACATTTAAGAAGATCTCGTTCTAGACAGCGCCTACGCACCTGTGCAGACCAAATTTGGGAAACCTAGGCCATCGACAGGTCCTATATTGGGAGAATAACATGAACAGGACCTAAAGACAGACGGCAGAGGAGGTTAAAATACAGCTGGGCTGACAAACAAGTATCTATGGTCCCCGAGACCAATGAGGCAAATGTATCCATCTATTTAGAGGACAATCCTTCCCGGTAACAAACCCCACAAGTACGAGGGTACACATCAATGGCACCTGGCGAATGTGTGCATTTCAGCACGCGGTCCAGTCGACTTTGAACGGACATCCGCGGAGAAACAGCGGCCATTCTTGCCATTAATATCCTACCCACACAGGAACCAGCTGGAGCGGACGATAGGCAGGATGGTATTTATATCTGCTGCCATCTCCTGGAAACCGACTCCTTCTTTAGCCATCTTCGACCTCACCACCCTACATCATACCGTAGCCCTTTCGCTACCGCGTCATCCTTCTAAACTCCTCCCCTCCCCTCCCCTCCCCTCCCCTCTCCCACCTCGCTAATTACCCCTCACAGTCTTCTACAGACACTCGTCCCTATCTCTCACTATGAAGATCGCCGCCATCCTCTCCGCCCTTGCTGCGGCCACCCTTGTCTCAGCCGGCAAGTTCCACTCTCTCAATCCTGGCAAGACTAACATCATCAACAACGGCTTCATTATCGAATACCACGATGGCATCAAGCACTCGGATGCTCATGACGCCCTCAAGTCCCACAAGGTCAACTACAAGGTCCGCAACGAGTACAACGTCTTCAACGGAGCCGCCATCACTGTCGATTCCCAGCATGATGGCCGCGCTCTCTCCATGATTCCTGGAGTCAAGAATGTCTGGCACATCTCGCTCTACGACATGCCCAAAGTCGAGAGCCCCAGCACGGATACTGATTATGACTCTGCGACCTCGAGTCACCTCATGACTGGTGTTAATACCTTGCACGGCGGCAGGCACCAGTTTACTGGAAAGGGCGTCAAGATCGGTATCATCGATACAGGTATCGACTATAAGCACCCTGCATTCGCTTGTGGCAATGCTGCTGCTGGATGCTTCGCTCTCAATAACAAGAAATGCCGTGTCAGATATGGTTGGGACTTTGTCGGTGATGACTACACTGGATCCAACACTCCCAACCCCGACAGTGATCCCATGGACTGCCAAGGACACGGTACTCACGTCGCTGGTATCATTGGTGGAGATGCCCGGCACATCATGACCTCACCTGAACCTCCAGTGCCCTTTGTCGGTGTCGCCCCCGAGGCTGTTTTGGGCGCCTACCGTATCTTTGGATGCAAGGGCCAAGCTGGCGAAGATGTTATCCTTGCCGCCATGGAGATGGCCTTCAACGACGGCATGGATGTAAGTGATGGAGCTATTAATTACAATCACACAGACATGTGGGATGAGGAAAAGAAGAATGGCCACTCATCTACTTTGGTCAATACGGTATTCTTGAACATTTAGGTCATCAACATGTCTATCGCCGGCGGCTCCTCCTACAAGACCAACCCCATATCTGTGCTTGCTGAGAAGTTGCTCATCCGCGGCAAAGCTTTGACGGGCCCTGCTGGTAACGATGGTTCTGATGGCGCCTGGATGGTCTCTGGCACTGGTCTCGGCGACCATGCTACCTCGGTCGCGTCGTTCGACAGTCAATCCGAATCGTTCTACTACTTCACCCAAATGTACTATGTCTTCCCCTATAAATTCTCTGACGCCTACGGCGAGGCCATTAATCTGCCCGCCTCTGCCACCATCGTTCCCTTGCTCTCCAACGGTGCATTGAGCGACGGATGCGACAAGTCTCTCTACAACGGTGTCGATGTTAGGGGCAAGATCGTCTTGGTTCTTGGCGACACCACCCGCTGCAAGTCTGATAAACGTGGTGCTCTGGCTGCTACCAAAGGCGCTGCTGGTATTATCATCCAATCCAGCGGTCCTGGTATCGACTCTTTGGAAGGTGTCCCCAACCTGCCCATGGCGTCGGTCGAGCCTTTTACTGGTGAACAGCTGCTCTTAGGTTGGTTAGCCCAACCTGAGGCCGTTGTGACCTGGTCCAATGACCAGCGACCCTTCCCCATTGGTAGCTGGGGATCACCCTCGTCCTTCTCTTCTTTCGGATTGGACGGTGATCTCCGCTCCAAGCCCGATGTTGCTGCTCCTGGTAGCAACATCCTCTCGACCTACCCTCTCGCTCAGGGTGGTTATGCTGTTCTCTCTGGCACGTCCATGGCCTCAGCCTACGTTGCTGGTGCCCATGCTTTGTACATGGAAGTTAAGAAGGTCAAGTCCCATGGTGATAGGATTCGCAAGGCCTTCAAGAACACTGCCACGATCTCCAAGAACTACAATTCCGAAACCTTTGCCTCTGCTGCCAAGCAAGGTGCTGGTTTGATCAACGTCAACACAGCTACCGTAACCCCGGTCGAGCTCTGGCCCGACCACATTGATCTCCTCGATACTGTCAACTTCCAAAGGCGGGTCAAGATCCAGATCAAGAATACTGGCTTTGACGCTGCGACCTATACTTTCACGCACGTCCCCGCTGATGCCTTGAACTCGTACAACGCCAACAACTCCTTCCCACTCGCTACTCCCATCATTGAGGCTGACTATGCCACCGTCAAGTTCGACCCATGCACCGTTACGCTCAACCCTGGTGAGTCTGTCAAGGTCACCTTGAAGTTCACAGAGCCCAAGAACGGCAAGGCTGCTGAATGGCCCTTGTACTCTGGTTTCATCGTTGCTACCCCCTCCATGGGTGGTGTTGCTGTTCATATTCCATACACTGGTGTCAAAGGCGATATCCGCAACGTGCCAATCCAGGATACCAGTCTCGGCTTCCCCATGTTGAGATATCTCAACGTAACCACCGGCGAGTTGACCAGTACCACGCCGCCGTTCTCGGTCATCAACTTTAATTACACCAAGCCCGTTGTCTTGACCCGCCTTGGTTCGCACTCTCCCGATGCCACCATCCGCATCTATGATCAAACAGGCGGTTTTGTCGGATTTATGACCTCCAAGGATGGCGGCCCTGCCTTTGGTGCCGCCGGCAGAAACAAGAACGTCGATAGCACCACTGGTCAGTTGGACGTTAATCAGTACACTTGGGACGGACTGGTCCTTCCTGCCGAGGACACGACCTTGGCCCCTATCCAACTTCCTCTTATGTCCGGTGTTGCGGCGAGCAATTTTCGCTACTACCGTATCGTCGTTGCCTCTCAGAAGAAGCTCACTAAGGGCAACTACCCCGAGGATTTTGAGATCTTTGACCTTGGCATGGTCGGTTTCGATACGGGGAAAGTATCTGCCCCAATTTAATAAATTTCTACGGTTGGCTGTCCCAGCATAGACAATGCCATTAAAAAATCGACGGCTGGACTGTTTCACGTACAAAATAGACATCAAACTCTCGCCAAAAAGGGTTGTATTCTGTTTACGGTGGCATTACTTTTTGTCGTGGACTCTGAGGGATATATTTTTTTTATGAAGGAGCTTTTGTATGTAGTCAACTCAAAGCTGAAGTAGTTCGAACTGGTGAATGAAACAATTTCTAAAGTCATCGTCAAAGGGAGGGACTTTTAAAATTATGAATCCTGTTGAGATGAAAGCCAAGAACAGACCGAGGCAGACGCGTATCAGGAGCATTGTTGAGACTCAGAAGCGTCTCGGTCGCAACACACGAAGTTCTTAAATAAAGAATATATTCCTTCTCAAAGTACACGTCAAGGGCAGATAAGACAACCCATCCGATGTTTACACAGCGCCTGCTTCGTAAAGAGGTCTGTTTCTTATGCTCCATGATGCCTTTACCCTCGGCGAATGCATCAAGTGTTTTACATCGATTTCCTGCAGGGAGTGTTAAATATGACTGACAGCCCAGGTTGTCAAACAGATTATTCCGGGCAGAAAACCCCCTCGACTTGACGTGTCGCGATACCGCCAGAATTTATTATTTATTTCAAAAGGTATAGCGAAAGTTTGGATGCTTATCATTGAGGTCTCGAAGCTCCGCTTTCAAAAAGTATTTGAGCGAGTTCATCCTAAAGCTGACAGAGTAATTACGACAGTTGTTCTTGCGCTTCAATAGGAAACGCAGCAGGGCTAAAGCGATGACAATCATCATGCAGAAGACACTGATCAAATGGCCGCGTTCAGCGTCAAGAGCTCCAAGTCATACCCGATCATCGTCGGGGCCTCCAAGACCATCAATATCGTACCTCTCTGACGGGCAGCGCCATGTCCACAGGTGGAAGCATGGCGTCTAGTGATTGAGTGCCGTCCTTGAGGGCTTTGTGAGCCCCATCCATGCACGAGAATTGATGCCTGCTTGAGAGACGGCTGCTCCGCAGAGGAGGCCAAAGGATATATGCGGAACGTCTTAGTATTTCGTAAAAATAATGAGCAAGGGCCACACAAGGCACTGACAAAGGCCACGACAAGCGCATTACTAGTAATGGCGACGAGCAAGTTAATCGCCATAAACAAATACACATTCCGATCCTTGATCGCCACAACGTTATTTTGTCTCGAGATATGCTTCATCACCTTGACCTTTGTATCGTTCCTAATCCTACAAAATCGCAATTGACGTCTCCCGCTTGTTCGACCACGGTGCAGATTCTGGAGACTTGGTCAACAGGAACCACACCATACCCCGCCGACAGAACCGTCACCAAACTCTCCACAACAAAAGTCCATTGCCAACTCTGAAGATCCAGTTTCCCATCCAAATTTCCTATCCCGCACGAGATGAAAGCTTGAAGTATCGCCATCCGGAAGGTCTGCTCGGATCGCTTATAAAAAACATAGAGATGTAGATTAGGACACCGGGGACGAGCGCTGGTTCCGCGACACCGAAGAAGAATCGACCCACGGAGAGGAGGTGCAGGTCCTTTGTCTAGGCTAACCCAAACGTGGTGCAGTCCCTAGTGATACGGTTTAGTTAACGTTTATATAGAGCGAGAAGTAATATAAAAGAGGGAAAACGACTGGCTTACCAAATAAACATCGGGGCTAGTAGCCAGACCTTTGGGGTCAAGTAGAGCAATACCAAGTTCGAAGTCACCCTCCGCCAGACCGCACCCCCACATGGAAGATCGCCATCACCCACGTACACTGCTCCGGTGTCACATCCAACGCACTTTCAAACGCGAACAATTTCGCATTCAGCAGATTAGCACGATCTACGGAAGGTTAAACCACAAAACGCGTCTTTGTGCGCACAGACCCAAAACGATTCGTTCCAGTCACACAGGAAGAAAGCTTACCGAGTGTCGAAACACCATAAAGCATCCCCAAGCTCGATAAGGTCCACCAATCGATCTTCCAGACCAGTCGCTTCTCTTCCGCTGGCGAATACTCAAACAATCCACCCGTGTTTGCGGGGTCGGTATCATCGGAATTCCGGGCCCCAGCGTGCTCAAGGAGCCAAGTTTGAGTGCGTGATCGATCTCTACCGTGGAGGGAGAGCGCGGAGTCTTTTCGGGATAGCGGTAGATGCGGAAGTGGTCTCTTAAGCTGTGAGGCGGAACTTGAGAGTCGACTGAGGTGAGGAGTGCGTGGCCTGAATGTTGCGGATGGCCAAAGGGGGCGCTATCGCAGCCAGTGTTAAGGTGAGGAGGGCCAAGTGTTCTCTTGATTGAGTTCCAGTCGCTGCAGCCATCATCTTTAGAGTACGTGTTTGTCCAACACACATATCAATAGCAACAACAATACCAGTAACAAAAAAAGTTAATGGGGTGCTTTGACATTATGCATTAGATGTCATTTGCAGCCGACTCACATGAATGTCGCGTGTTTGATCGCAGCTTGTTGAGAGGTTCTTCATCCATGTCTTCATCACTCGTATCATCCCCTGAATACACATAACCGTTGTGTGAGTGAACAGTGGTCGTCGAGCTTGCAGTACTAAGCTGTTAGAGTACGCCGGTGGTAATAAATGAAACCAGATGGTATTTAACAATGCCATTGTCCCTAATTATTTCTTTCTAAAGTCGAGCGATTGTGTCTTCGACAGCGTGAATGGGTATGGCATGCGCGTATGTGGACAGGACTAACGGGAAAGAGTCGATCTACGAGTAATACTTATAATGGAAGGAAGTGTGTGGAATTTGGGCTGAGACATAAATGACTCTAGCGTCTTAGGTGACCAGGTTAGCTGGAGTAAGAGAAAAGAGTACAAGCAGAGAGTCTCGTCAAGATCGGTACACATGCGTGAGATTAAAGATGGTGTTTATGGATGTCTTCTGTCCGGCGTGAAGGTTTTAAATCGACACCGTTCGGTGACCCAAGAATGGGAAACCGCAAGAGTATGGTATAGGAATAGGAGGAGAAATGAAAAGAGGTAGAGAGTAAGGTAAATTAGAAGAATAAGCCGGAAGTACACAGACGAGGTATTAGTATCACAAATTAAATGGACGTTCATTGTGAGCAATCAACGTCTTGATCGCCGCTACGGCAGCACCACCGGGATGGCGGAGGAGATGTTGACCAAATTCGGTATTTCTGGACGTTTTAAAGCACAGTAACCGTGCATCCATATACAAACATATCAAAGGTGATGTCAGATCGAAGGCCCACTCCTAGCCTTTTGGATCTAAAGAGACGCTATTCTTCGTCATCATCTTTTGCGAAGCAGGCGCAACAGTGGATATCTTGGTCCAGTTTGAAGCAACCACACCAGCTTTATTTGTCACTCATTATGAACCCATGCTCCTTCTTAGATAGTCGCGAATCTCCTTTTTGTCCGTCGTCGCCAGATCAGGAAAGTAGAGGCCAGCAATCCTCGCACGAGGAAGGATCTGTGGATGATGGTGGTGGCGCTGATGTTGCTGTCGTACCGCAGATCTAGAGCCCCCAGTGGATTCTCCAGGGGCTGAGCCCAGTACTGCATGAGCCACAGGATGCCGAGTGCTTCCGCGGATAAAATATCCTGCAGTCAAAAGCCCCGCAGCGAGTCCCACCCCCATGGCGACCTCCTGACTCGCCAGAAACTGAACAATCCCGTCGACAGGTAAAGATGGGTCCAAGACCACAGGGTGCGCCTCAGTTGCAGGACCAGTGATTCCTTGTAGGCTTCCCGAATAAGGCAGTGCCATGACACCCAGCATCGTGAACTTTCCCACAGTGGCCCCGACAAGTCCACCAAGTCCCATCTTAATCCAAAATGCCACTCTCGACTGCCTGCTCAAGGCTTCTGTAGCGCGCTGAATCAACTCATCGACTCTGGTATCCAGTTCTGTGGTGTCCGCAGAACGTCTCTGCAGCTGTCGTCGAGCCGCACTTGCAGCTCTCAGCACATATCGATATGTAGCAAGATCCGGTTTGACACCACCTTGAGCGCTATGCATCATGTCGTTCAAGACTGAGGATGCCTCGTCGAAATGTCCTGTTATCGCGCAGACATTCAAGAACGCATTTGTGACTGGAAGAGAAAGAACCCTGGGCTGCCGCACTGTGTCGGACCTTCCTGCGTTGAGGTACAATCCCGTCGCGATGTCCTCATAGATGAAGCGAGCTTTCCTGTAGACCTCGTCCGCTGTGAACATGGACGACTGAAGAATGGTCTGTAAAAGATTTGACCCCAGATCGTTAGTGTCTGATTCGTAAATTTGATGCCCTTTGCGCGGCGAGTGCTTCTGTTTTGTATGGTGTCCATGATTGTGATCGATTGGCGACGCTGTAGCCCTGGACAGATCCGCGCATGCTGCCAGCATCGCAACCAATGCGCGCTCTGTCGGCTCGGGATGGCTCTTAAGATAGGATTCGATGCTTTTCTCGAGCTGTGTCGGGTTCTTGCACCGCTTGAAGTCAAGGGCTTCTGAATTGGTATACGAATATGGGTAAGGATCGGGAGCGCCGCCTTCTGGAGAGGCGCCAGAGGTCGAGGAGGATGCCAAAGATCGAGATGAGTGGTGTATGGTCCTGGCGAGCGGTCGAATCCCCCCGGTGAGGTTTTGAGGAGAGAAGATGGGCGACAGGAAGCAAGACGATGACGACCCCTTGGGGGAAGAGGATAGCTGGATGATACTGTTGCAACGAACAGGAGCCAGGCAAAGTGGATGATGGTCCAGAAGAGCACCGTGTCTTAGTAGTAGCGAGCTGGCTGGTCGTCCTTTTCGCATCCTCCTAGCGTTCGATGACGAGTGTTGAATCGACGGTCCTGTATTGGCACCAAAGTCGGCGCCCGTAGACTGATCAAGACAACGTTGGTGATGGAGTGGAGTCCTGCACGATCGGTTTGAATGAGCGAGTCTTTGGAGAGATCTCCTTCCTGTCCCTGAGGGCCATGATGCACGCATGCTTGAAACGGATGATGTAGAGATCAGTTCGGCGTTGTGGGAGGAGGAAGAGGAATAATACGTAGTGTGGATCACTATGTCGCAGGTCTTTCGTGATCTGGCACATTTGAGTTTCCTGCACGACAGTTCGCGTGGGTTTCCACATGTATTACATTGCACTTCAACGCCCCCAATCTTTTATTAATTAATGAAGCGGACTGCAACGCTTAGATGAATTCACTGAGTGTATGTACAGATATGAAGAAACAGGAAAGCAGCAGCAGCTAGCACTCTACTTAGAAAGCGCGAAACCTACGCGGTCCTTGCCGAGATCGTAGACACTGTAGTACTTTCGCAAGAACACGTCGCCAACAATCCAAAGGTCGCCAAGGGACTCAGGGAAATCCATGCCCATGAAGCCGCTGATGCACGATCCTCCAGCGTTGAGGATATAATCTGATCCCTTCAACTTGTACTCGGTCTTGCCGAAATAGAACGAGAACTCTGGCAGGTTCGGCACCTCGGCACAATCGATCGTATACTGACCCGCATAGTTCTTCTTGGCGCCGATCTCCCTGTTAATCATATCCGCCATCGTGGTCTGAAGAACGATCAGCGAGCTTCCCGTATCAATGACCGCGCCGGCATTCATCTCGACTTCCTCCGTGCCCAGCCTGATCTTGGACAGATCAATCTCCCAGTATCCCTTGCGACGGACATTATGCCACTGCAGATCTCCCTTAAAGTGGTTCGAGTCCACACCCCCGAGCGTCATCTGGCCACCCAGGGTGTCGTCGGCATGGCCAAGGTAGAACCCAAAGACGGGCTCATCGATCAACTTTCGATCAACCATGTTGTAGAATGGCGGCACAACGCCCAGGACCGAGATAGTGTCATAGCCCAAACCAAAGATGCCGTCAAACTTGCCAAATGCAAACGCGAGGCCAGGCTCCTTGACAGACTCTCCAAAGTCCTGGCGCTTGACCACGAGGCCACCGACCTCGAGATGGTCATTGCTGATAATGCCCTCAAGAGATCCACTGCCATACTGGATCGCGAACTCGGTGCCGTTGGGGCGGAACGTCGATGATTTTTCAGAATCGAACCGGCGGTGAAGGAAACAGGCAATGGAGTTGCAGTGCGTAGAGGGAACCCAGAAGTTGGAGGAACCCGTGTCGAACACTACGGAGAAGGTCTGAGGAGGTGTACCGATGCTGACATCGCCGTAGTACTAGCAAGACGTGGAAATCCGCTGTGTTAGATGGACCATGTCGCAAAGCGCTCACCCAAAACAGGTTCGGCATGGCTGGCATATATATAGGCCAGGGAACGTCGTTTTCTGTTATTTCCTTCTGTCTGCAGTCCCTTGTGGAATCAAAGACATTTTGGGGCACCGTCACTTTTACGATGATCGCCGCCTACTTTTTCTTTTTTTGTTGTATCGAACGCGGGCATTGTGGAACATTTGCCAATAAACCGTTTCACTCTCCTTTTTTTTCTGCGCCAAGAAACAACTGTTACCCGCACAAAACGTGTGTTGCTCTTTACCTGTGCATTCATATAGTTGGAGAGAGGAACTCCATACGAAGGCTTGCCCTCTGCATCGAACCCCAGGACTTGGGTGGCCTGATCGATCTTGATCTTGCGGTTCGACGATCCAAAGTACTTCTGGGCCATGTATGAGCCAGCCTCGGCATAGGCCTGCATCTGTTGTGCAGGGGTGAGATCAGCCTTCTTGAGGTTGATGCTAAGTCGTCGTAGTAATATGAAGTCAGACCATGTTAAAGGTATGCGGCAAGCAGAGTACCAAGAGCATGAACATTTGTATCTGGACTGAAGCACACTTGCACATATCACGGAATGATTGATGATGTCCCTTACCGTGTGAGCTCTGCTCGCGAGGCAACAGCCAAGGACAAGAGTCCTACGAGAAGAAGTGAAGACTTCATAGTTGGGAGAAGTGAATGCTTTAGCAGGATAAAGCTACTAGTATTTTCGTTGTGGGATTGGACGCTGGTGGGTGTTGGACGTGGGAGGGAGTTGAATATGAGTGTGAGAAAGAGTAAAGCGAAAAAAAGAAGAATGATTTGGGCGAAGTGCGCCCATCAAAATGTGACTCGTCTGAAAGAAAAAGAGCGCGCGCACTTCCTTTCCCCCCCCCCTCCCCAAGTGGCTGAAACTATCCTGCACGATCGTTCATCCCTTCTCAGAGCAAGCAGGAAAGCAGCAAAGCAAGGGATCGGCAATCGCATTCACGACGCCATGGAGGACACAGACATGGCCAGCCCACCTGGCAGCTTTCAAGCGGCACCGTTTTCTGCATCGTTCCAATCCACAGAGTCGCAATCAGCATCAGTAACACCACCGTCCGCGTCGTCGCAACCCAGCCTGGCTCGAAAAAAGTCAAGGTCACTAAAGGCTGTAAATGACGGATACATATACCAGCCATACAAGGACTACATCCATGCAGATGGAAGCGCGCTCGATATAGATGGTGAGCCATCATTATCCAAGGATGACAGCCAAGCGAGCGCCACCAGGATTCTTGAGTTGCGTGGACTTGAAAGGGTAAATAAATGACCTGCTCTAATGTCTTTGTTTGGATTCAAACCCTGCGGATCAAATTCTCTGCAACAGCTCTAAACGCGATTTACTCCAATGGTCGTTAATATGAACGATTGTCTTTATAATCGTTCAATAGCGCATTGTCCAACTGCTGGAGACTGCTGGCCAAGCGATTCAGATCCTGAGTGGAGACACAGATGAGGATGAGAATGAAGAGACAGGGAAACAGTTGTTGTCTAACAGCTCACTATCACCAGAAGCACGCCAAGCAATGGTCAGATCGTACGCGGACGAAAGAGCAAAGAAGTTTGAAACGTTTGCGGCAGGATATGCAACGCTGGTGAACGAGATTCAATCAGGATTGCGACGGCAGTTCCATTACTTGACAAAAGCGGGGATATCGTCCTCTCAGGTTCCGTTCAAGAACGTGGTCTATGGAGAGGAAAAGGAACTGGAGACATGGCTTAATGCGGTCGATGTTCTGAAGGAGAGTGCCAATGGATTGATCAACAAAGTCGAAAAGGATATTTTGGAGCCCATGGAGTCGTCGATAGTACCATCCATAGTTCCATGAGGAAATTGGATTAAACATACAGTTCTTTTTTCAATAATTCGTAATGCATTTATTCTGGCAACTTTCATGAGTGATGGGTTTGTTCGACATATTGTGCACCGTGCGCTGCTGGGATTAGACCGTGCTCTTTTCCAGACGAAGAGCGAGATCGTCCAATTCATCCGCTAGCGCATCTCCAGCCTTTGATGGTTTTGTATTCGAGGCTTCCTTGGCTGCATCTGAGACGAGCACAAAATGAAACAATAAAGTCATTAGCAGCAATCCCAGCAAGTTACGACCAGAGAGGCTCATTACCATAAATTCACATTCATAATTGTTACCGTTGTCAAGAGGGGCATCAGAGCTGTACGGATGAAGGCGCATATAGGCGCTCACGTTCGCCTGGTAAATTAATTTCTCAAGATAGCGCCTCACACGAAGCAATTCGTCATCCGTCCCTGCCATCGCGAGACCCTGGTCAAAGTCCCTGAGAGCCACGCCGTTGTACGGTTGCAATTGTATCTTAGCTGTGGAGTCATCAAGCAGGACGGTGTTGGTCTGATCGAATTCCACCTGGTACTTGCTGTGAGCATGAGCGGCGGCGTCTTTCTTTTTCTTTTCCTCTGCGATACCCTCCCAGACATATTCCAGGTCCTTGATGGTGAGCACTTTCCTTTCATAGTCCGAGGGAGGCAAGCGAAAGTGGTCTCGATTCCACACACGGTCGAGATTCGAAATACGGTTTCCGAAACCAAAGCTTAGCATAGCCTCGACGCTGTGAGGCTGTGCGCTGGACCACACCATGACTCGACAGTGTTCGAACAAGAAGTCCAAGAAAGGAGCTAGGTACGGACGAGAGGTGACCGCACGATTGTTTCTCTTGTTTCGATAGAACAAAGTGCCGTTTAAATCCAAGATAACGAGGAGCTTTTGCGGTGTAGCCAAGGTGACGGGATCCTCGCGCGCCTTCGTCTCGTAGGATGGGGTGATAGGGCGGATTGGGTTCGATGGGTAAAAGGTCTTTGTAGCCTCATTATAGTAAACAGAAGTCCCATTTCTGCTGCTGCTGCTGCTGCCGGCTCTACTGCTCAGTTTATTGCTAGGCCGTTCTCTCCAGGTTGTCCACTTGGGTGTAGAGGAGGAACTTCTTGGATCGGCTGAGGAGGGTCTTGATGTCATGGCTGTAGAAAAGGAATGCGCTACTCTATGGTGGTTGATCCGAAAGTAAGTCGAGCAGGCGAGTCGGAGTGGTGTTGTGGAAGTGAGGAGCGAATGCAGGATTGAGATTGCACCGCTCATGGGGGGAGGTTAAATACTGGCTGTGTGGGAAGGGTTTGCCCTGTGCTGCAGCCCGTTTGATGTGGTTTTGGTGGCGTCAAATTCACAAAAATAAGAGTATTTAAGGTTGGTGCGAGATTGGTGGCAAAAGTTGCGCGTTGGCACGGGACGTGCTTGAACGCGTCTCGCCCGAAACCGTTGGAGCCACTTCCAGATACACGCTCGTGCCCATTGACGACCAGCTCAACGAACTGCCGATCTCATTACACACACTGTCATTCTTGTCGTCACTAGCACAACATCGCCTCCTATTTTGTGCTGCTTAAAAAAGTACATGCAAGGTTGGCACCACCACGACCACCCCTTTTTTATGCAGCTGTTTACATGTACTGTACGCCCGTTCCTGAGGGCACATCTCCCTCTGCAACCCCTATTATATTTTGTGCCATGACCATCTGTCTGCCTGACCTAATCCTCCCCCCGCTTCCCCCTTCACGGGTTACGCTGCAACTGTGTGTACGACAGGTACGACAGGGGACCAAATGACAGTGTGATCTTTCCAACTAAACACAGCTCCCTGTTGCTTAAGAGTTGCTGGTCATTTCTACCACTTCTTTCTTATTCTGTTGTCATAAATACCAACCGACTTCCCCTACCTCTCCTTCCTCTTGCAATTGTATCTGCTTCAACGCTCCTCATCTTACATTTCTCACTTCTCCTTTCACCATTCCTGTGTCGCTCCTTCATTTTTCTACCCCACAATGTCTGGTCTTACCGCAGAAGAGATGGCCTTTGAAGCCATGATCGAATCCCGCCTTGAACACATCTCTTCCCGCCTCAATGCCCTCACCCAGGCCACACAGCACCTCTTTTCCGAGACACAAGACCTCCACAACACCTTCCAGGCAAAAGCCCACCGCATGTATGCCATTGAAGACAACCTCCTCCGTCTCCAGGGCAAACCTGGTCTCTCGAACCTTCTTCTCGTCAATGGTGCGCAGCCTCGACGCGGCAACTACAAGAGCATCGGAAGTGGTGAGATTGAGGAGATCAAGATGGGTGTCAAGACGCTCAGGAGGAAATTCCAGGCGGCCGGGAATGTGGTCTCGACGGTCGGTTGGTGGAGGCATTTGAAGGATAAGGCCGCGGCGAGTGCGTCAGGCGTGCCCCTCGAAATTACAGCGACTCCTGTGGTGAAGTCAGAAGAAGATGCTGTCAAGACCAAGACGAGTGATACCAAGAGCGACCTGGTGGCCAAGCTGTCCATCGATACTTCGTTACCTGCTCAACCTCAGCAGGTCCTAACCCCGTCAGCAGACACAGCACCCACTTCGCACACTCTCACCAAGCCTGCAATAATCTCACCAAAGACAATGCTGTCGCCTACCTCGTCCTCCACAAAGAAGCGCAACACGCTGAATCTCCAGCAGATCTTTACTCCTCCACCTTCGGCCACAGCAAAGCAGCTTCACCAACACTATGTCAGCTCTCCAAGTTCGCAGCGCGCTCATCCTTCCTTGGGCCTGTACTCACCTCCCATGTCTCCCAATGCTGTGCCGTCGGCAACCAATACAAACAGTCTCATGCAAGGTCTCAGCCTGCGCTCCTGAACTACTCAAGTTATCTAGACGTTCCTTTCCAGCCCTGTTTCTCCCGTACGATAATGTCATAAATAAAGGCCGGTTAACGGACCAACACTATGTTCATACGCCCAGGGCGTGTTTCTTTATTGCGATAATGTGTGAATATCCTACAGACAATGCAATCGTTATGAATTCTTTATCCATGTCATCATTTAGAGGTGAGAGGGCAGCAGGGATTCCCGAAAGAACAGCAGTTCATCGCGCATCCCTTCAAATTCCAGTCGCAGAATCTTCCTCCTCTCAGCAGAGTCGTTCAAGAACCGCCGCAGATCCATGGACCCGAGATCAGGCCCGAACGTGAGCTGGATCGTCTTTGCTTCTGATGACTGTTCGTGCTGGCTTCCTTGGGCCTGTTGATCTGCGTCCAAACAGCTCACTCTTCCAGCTAGTGCTGTTCCTGCTACAGTATTTCCTTCGCGTGGAATGCGATCGACACTCGCCTGAGTAGTGTTTTGACCATCACCTTCGTCATCATTATCAGTACCCTCCACGTCCTCAAAGTCCTGCTCTCGCAGTGCCTTTTCACGCTCTTCGTCAAACGACCTGATCTTCTGTGCCAACCACAACAGCCTCCTCTCTCGAATTATCATAAAAGTTATCACGACGCTCAGGCGTTTCGCATACTTTGCCTGCTGACGGTAATAACTATGAATCTGATAAGACACCCATTGCGCTTTTACGGACGCCAAGAGATGGATTCCTGAAATGAACAAAGTCGGAATCAAAGGGAGGAATGCAAAGGCCACCGGTAGGTTCGCTCCTGTGCCTGCATTGGATGCCAGTGACTCGATTGACTGCTCTGATAGATGCCCTCCGCTGGGCGGAGCGAGACCCCATGGGATGTAGGAGGATCTCGGGGGCGATATTGAGCTCCATTTGAACCATGATCCAAGTTTCAGAAGTGGCCAGGTATATTTCGTAATGAATGACATGAATCGTTCGGTGGTGATGGCGTAGCGGAGAATTGTGATGCCGCTCAAGCTACGGGGGGAGGTAAGAGGTTATACACGGATAAATAAGATACGATAGCTCTCATCCCTGGACGGCGATAATACGGAAGAGGAGTGCTGTTAATACTTACAAAAATGAAAACGCAGAACTGTTCTGCAGATTCATGAGATGAGGGTCTATCTTGCGCACCCGACTGACGAGTTCCTCCATGCTCGCTTCCTGTGATTGCCGTAGCGCCTTGTAAGTGTTTGACCATTGCTCAAGATTCGCTATAGACAAACAAACAAAAAGTGTATTAAAATCATACAAAAAGTTAATACGATGATCTCGAAGGTATCTATCTAGAAAGGCTTTATTTAATCTACGGAAAGAGTTGATTCTTACCGGCAGTGGTTTCGACCAATATTGTTTTCTTGCGCCCGAAACGAGTCTCCAACGGATGCCGGGGATGGCGCATCGACCTATGGCGCTTTGATCCTGCTGTCGAGCTCTCTGCATGTCCATCATCCTCGGCCACGACTGCATGATCTTCCAGACTTGCGTCTTCCTTGTCCGATGGAATTGTCGCCACGTCCTTGCCCTCCGCATTCTTTGTCACGTTCTCGTTGGCCTTGCTTCCATTTTGATTGTGCTCTTTTTTGATGCTGTGCTTGGTGGTGTGAACCACTCGCTTGTCCTTGCTGTCCCTGTGTGGTTTTGGTCCTCTCCTGCGTTCATATCGGCGCCCGAGTGCCTGATACTCTGGGAACTGCATTAAGAAAGAGTTGACCAGGCTGGTCAACTCCGTAAGGGTGTTCAGGTTGGAGAGGACATGGGCCGTGTTCTCCAGCCTCGCAAGGGTCCGATGGAACACGCACAGTTGGGTCTCCTCGGCTGTCCATGAGAGATTACGCCGACAAAGATCGAGGTGGGCCGCGGCGATGAGGCCGATGCCGACAGGGAAGTTTGAGAGGGAGAGAGAGAGGGATGTCGGAAGAGCGGGTGGATTCATCTCTTCTTTGGATGATGAAGGAATGAGTGTGGAAAGAAACAGCGATGTTCCGCAGGCTTTATGCGCACACGCCATGTGGGGTAATAGGAGGGGCAAAGCAAATACTCTAAAAGACGCGTTCACGCCAATTTCCTGTAGTCTTTCCGGCCGCCCTCTTCTGCACCCTGCCCACCTTCATGGCCTCAACCAAGCAGTCTTCCCCTTACTTATCGGTCTAGGTTATCTTCCTCGTCAGCCCTACCTTTCTAAAAGCGTCATCTTGACATGTATCCGGCTCAGCAGCAAGTTGAGGCCCTGTGCTCGAGTCTTTTGTCTGGAGCCATTTCGTCTGTTACGAATTTCTGCTCAGGGCTAGAGACTCTGCTCATCCGACCCATGGGCAGCGACAAGGATATTGCGTTGGGTCCTGGACCTAGCGGTGAGGCTGCAGAGCGACTGAGAGGCCTGCGATTGCCAAGTTGATTGTGCACGAATGCTAGCAGACCATAACGCGGGCCAAGTTGGACTTTTTGGCGAAGAAGTGGTCCCGACTGGAGGAAATTGAATACTGGCTCTCCTTGGGTAAAGACGGCGAAACACGCACAGAGGCGTGACTGGAGCTGAGCGAGTATCCCGGCTACACGCACCCACGTCTACGCAGTGTCCAAGAACTAGAACAGACATGCCTCCATCTGTGGGCAAGTTTACCCTAACTAGGAACACACTTCTGATATGTATGCGGGATTGACAGGAACTACTGGCACACAGCGAGTGTATCGCTTTCGCAGATATTTTGATGATGCAGATCCACAGACTGGCTGGGCTGGAGGCCCTGGCCTTAGGGCTGGCCACTAATGACGAAATCATTGTCCTGGAGTGTAGCCCTAATATATCCTGGTTGCTAAGCACTTGAACGAATATTAGGGGTTGCGAACGTTGGTTGCGGAGGGCTACTGGCGGACCCTGATGCGGACGACCCTGGACTTTTTGTTTCCGACAACGGAATCGCTTATACTATAAGGGATAGGACATCTGCTCCCATCCGCGATACGGTGGAGTGCCTGCACTGCATCCGAGCAATGGACCCAAGTTACTTCTTGGAGCAGCAGGCTGGTTGTGTTCCTGAACGCGACGCGTTTCCAAATAAATAAAGATTTTTGCGTGGGATAATCACTCATCTCTCTTTTTTTTCTCACTCTCTCCCTTTCTTGTTCATCGATTCGAAATCAAGGCTCACGTCCTGTCCTGGCCACCATCTGGATTCGCCTTCAGATCGCACATTCTCATCTTGGAACAAAACAGCCTTGTCTATTGTTATTTTTGTCAAGAGACCCCGGTATGAATATTCACTGGCTCCGGAAGACGAAGAGTACTGTATTGGATCACTCGGCGATATTCACTATCTTTTCGCTGTCGCCTCAAATAGTGCCCTTCAATTGCATCGATTGCTACTGCTTTATTCCAAAACTTCATCAAACATACAGACAAAAGCCAACCATGGAGGACACCAATGCCAGCTGCAGTGGCCTTGAGGCACAACTGCCATTGGATTTGACACTCTCCAGAGCCGCAGCAGCGTTCAGGGATGCAGATTTCTTCGAATCGTGTGCTCTCTTCTGGTCCGCAGGATTGGACCATATCACCTCCTCAACCTCCCCCGGTACCAAGATTGAAGAGGAAGAGGACTCATTAACAATCTTGATCAGCGCATTGGACCTGGAACAGGAGCTAGGACTCGACGTCCAGGCTGAAGAACCAATCGATCTCGTCTTTCCTGCGACAACAGCAACTGAAGTAAAAAAGTCGCCAGATTCGAGCGTATTCGTGGATGCAGAGACTATTTCGCCGATTCATAACTATGTCCTCACGGCTCTCTGCTACCTTGCACGCCACATCAACGTGCGGATGGACATCTTGCCCTCTGGTCAGGACACTCTCACGTCCTTGGGACCGCCGCAACGATACTACATCTCTTTAACGGATGTTCAAAAGCAGACCTATCATGCCATGCTAGCCGTCGTCCTCGCAACGGCCTCCTCTATCGCCAAGAGAGTGAGTGCATCACATGGATCTTCACTCGATTCTCAGGCCCCATCAGCATCATCTGTTGACCAACATCAACTCCAGGTTCAACAATCCACGATCATGGGCAATTCTGCCACAGTGCCCTGGCAGGCTACATTACCTCATAAACGGACCCCGCACAATCTTCCCAGGTTCTTTTCATTCCTCAATACAAGCTCCTGTACGGTTGCAGGAAGTTCGATCCCCAGGAACGAGCAAGATATCGATGCGTTCGAACAGGCAGGGTTTCGACTCGTCATCACCCTCATTAAAGAGTCCCCACTCTCCGCAGGTTGGTTCCATCATCAAAAACGTCAAGAAGGGGCGGCGCCGGCGCCTAAGAGGATTAGGAACGCCTTCGTGCCGATTGAGAACCGAAAGGCACCTGGATTTCCGGAAGTCTTTGAGGTGATGATGGGCTGGTGTGCTAGGATCGGGAACGAGGAACTGTCGGACGATCAGGTGCACGATAAAAGTGACGGCGACGACGCTGTTCACAAACAATCTCGGTTCCCACATCAGAGAGCGACACTAGTCCATTGTGGAGGCGGCAAGGGCAGAGCTGGAATCGTACTTGCGGCCCATTTGATACGGTTCGGACTGAACGGACATGAAGGACAGGGCTACTGCATAGAGTGTATACGGAACCGCAATGTGCATCCATTGGATCTGGAGCAATTCCGTAAAGGATTTGGGGATCAAGGTTCGATAGCGTCCACCTTGCCAACCTTATGCAGCGGCTCTTCAAAACCTCAAGGCGAAAGCGACGAGAACTTTGAAGAGGACGGAGATAATGAAGAGGAGCAGCAGGAGATCCAAACAGAGGACGGGTTATTCCGTGCGGTCAGGAGGAACGAATGTCTGAACCGGTATCAGAGAATGATGAGTGCGGCTGACGCCATAGCATATTTGAGAGAGATCCGGCCAGGAAGCATAGAGTCCGTCGAGCAGGAAAAGGCCATCAAGGCATATGGCAACTGGACTTGGAAGCAATCCTCTCAACCCGACTCAAAACGGTCGTCCAGGGACAAGGAAGCGGTGGAAAGAGTAATATTGCCGACCGAGGCTGGAGCAGCGCCGGGAAGTGAAGATCGTCCCAAGGTCAAGAAAGAAGCGAAAAAGGATTCTACACCAAAGGTGAAACCAACACCACCGCCGGCGCCTCCTCCTCTGGCGATACAGGACGAAGCCGAGGACATTTCAGAGGATGAGTTTTCAAGGGGTCGCAAATCTGGGAAGAAGGGCAAGAAGGGAGCAAAAAAGATGCCCCAGGAAGCGCCGCGTGTCTTTGTGCCACCACCAGCGGACAAGATCATCAAGATCCCGGGATCACAACATCATCAACATCACCTTGTTGTTCAGCATAATATGCGAGCCCGACAACTCCAACGCGGACAGAAATCCAAAAAGAACAAGGGCGGCAACGGCAAGGACTCAAAAGAGCGACCGTCCTTCAGCATCTCTGGTTCGCCGCTCATCTCCGCACCAAAGTTGGTCATCCTGGCGGGGCTTCCTGGAAGCGGCAAGAGTCATCTGGTCATGACTCTGTTACAGGAGTTCCCGGAACATTTCGTCCGCATCTCACAGGATGAACTTGGGTCTCGGGCGGTCTGTGAGCGCCTTTTGGCACAGAGTATGAGGCATCAGCAGCAGTCGCTCGCGGCCCGTGGTCCTAAGAAGGCGTTGCCGATGACAATTTTTCTGGACCGGTGTAACCCTACGGCGGCAGAGCGCAAGGAATGGTACGAGGTTGCGTTCCAGCCTGAGGACGCTGTCATGATCTGGTTCTCCAGAGGCGTGGAACAATGCATCGAGCGTGTGGATTCGAGAGAGGGTCATCCGACGGTGACGCCAGGAATGGGATCCAAGGTAGTGAGGAGCTTTGCGAAGGGGTTCGAGTTCCCTAACCTGAGCAAGGAAGGGAGCTGGTGCAAGACCTTGATCGAAGTCGGGGATGATGAGGGTATCGACCAGCTTTTGGAAACTATGAGAAAGTTTGCAAAAGAGGTACCGACGTCCTCATCCTCAGTCAAGAGAGCACCGAATACAGGAGTTGATACGGCGACGTCCATCAAAGCACGACCAGCATTCATCCCAGCAAGGGTGTTGCAAAGGAAGAATATGGGCAGCAACGGTCAGACTGCCTGCGGAGAGCAAGGAAATGAGCCCGGTTCGCCTACGCACTCAAAGTTGGGATCCTCCGGAGGCATGGAGAGCCTCGTTGAGGAGGATGAGGAGGATGAAGGAGAAGAAGAGGAGGAAGAGGAGCGCGACAACGAGGATGGCGAAGATTCGATAGAGGGCGAGGACGACGATGACGATGCTGACGAAAAGGAGATCCATACAGACGCCGCAAAATACGCACCCACACCCGTGCAACCAGTGGCATTCAACGACCTATCGATCTCCCGGGCACTACAGTTCGCCTCTTTGACGGGGCATCGACCAGCGGTTAAAAAGCCCGTGAAGGGAGCATGGATGGGTTCATCGGATGCCGCGATCGACACCAGCACAGCCTCCACCAGTGACTCTGCGACACAGGGGCTCACTTCACCCCGCGGTGTTTCGTTTGCAACACCCCTCACGAATTACGACCGCCCGCTTCAAAAGTTCCCTAGGACGCCCCATTTATTTGATCCGCTGACGATCCATCAGAGCCGCGAACAAGGCCATGACCGTGTACTCGAAACCGAACCCAGTGGGTGCGCGAAGGATTCAGGGGTTTCAGAACTGTCGACTTCACCGCCCGTCGGAAGGAGTGCAGCGATTAGTCGATCGGACCTTTTACTCCCGCCCTCAGCGCTCGATCGAGTGTTTGCTCCAAAAGCACACCAGGTCTTGACGGTCGAGGAAAAGATGGACGGCGCGAATATTGGGTTCAGCGTGCTGCATTTCAAGACTGTACATGGATTCGCCGGGGTAACGGGGTCGGGCCCGCCCCCGAAGATCAGAGTCCAGAACAGGAACCATTTCGTCCATCCGGATGATCATTGGCAGTTCAAGAAGCTGACAGGATGGCTGGAGAACCATCGGGAGGATATCTTATACCTGTGTGAAGGACGATGGAGGTATGAGACTCGAAAAGGTGGCGAGACAGCCGCCGGAACAGCAGGGGATCATCAAAAGGAGGGCGAAATGCAGCCGGACGCGGAGAGTGAGGACGAGAACAAGGTTCTCACAGACGACGGCGAGGACGAGCACTGGACGGACGAAGACGAGGATGAGGACGAATACGTGGATGAAGATAAAGTCCTCCAGGACGGATTGGCGCCCTATGTGCTTTATGGCGAATGGCTCTACGCTAAGCACTCTGTTCAGTACACCGCTCTTCGGTCATGGTTCGTGCCCTTTGATCTGTACGACGTCAAGACCGGCACCTTTGTCTCTCGCGCACTCTTCCGCAAGGCCATCGCTCAGACCCAACTGACGCCCAACCCTGCGATTCAGATCCCCGAGGATGTGTCTGGGGACGTCGATAAAGTCTTGCAGTGGACCATGGATATGCTGCAGAGTCGGTCAGCGCTTATGCGGGGGAGAGACGCATCGTCGTCTTCGACACAGGAGGACAGAGTCGAAGGACTGTACTTCAGGATCGATCAAGGTGACAGGTTGCTGATGCGCTCAAAAGTTGTACGACCGGATTTCATCGTCGGCGAGGAGCGTTGGGGAACCAAGGAGCAGGTCGCGAACCAGCTGGTGTATTATCTGGAAACGCTGCCCGATTATGACAATGACGATGACAATGACAATGACAACGAGAAGGAGGATGAGGATGAGGATGAGGATGATGAGTAAAGATAAGATAAAGTGTTCCAAAACGTTCATGATACTACAGCTTCGCCGTCAATTGCTATTGTTCATCAAAAAATGACATCTTTCGTCGTTTATTTCATCTCACTCTCTTTTCTTTTCCTTTTTCTTTTCTGTTCCTATGTACAAGGAGATATAAAAATATACCAATGCCAGCTTGCTGTGTGGGTGCATATGTTGTATGAGCGTGTGTGAGTGAGTGTGAGGGTGTGTGTGTATGTGTATGTGTGTGTGATGGTATAAGTGCATTGAGCGCAGCAGGATGGGACAAGCACGCCAGTTTCACTCTATTCGGCAATCTAAGTGCTGTCGCCCTTAGTTGTTATCGCTGCGACCGGTCGAACCGTACTTCTTCCACAACGAAGCCGCCGCGTGCTCGCCGTTGCCGCCATGGCTGTGTTGATGCTTGTTCTTGCGGATGGCGTCAAAGAAGTTGCTCTGGCTAGCCACATGGCTTGAGGCACCCTCCCATCTCATCTTGCTGGGGCTGACCAGGGGCTGGCGCTCTTCGCTCTCGTGCGAGATCACGGACTCAGGGATGATATACGAGGGCAAGAGGCGCAAGATGAGACCCACGGGGAGCGAAAGAGATCCAACCAAGACCGTAATCAACCATTGATTAGGAGTCAAGGCAACAGTCTTGAAGGCCTGGCCACCGAACTGGACAATGACGAACTGACCACCGACGACAATGAACTGAACGAGGATAAAGATCTTGTCGTGGTGCAAGTTCTTGAAAATGTTGATCGAATCGTCGATGCGGCGGCAGTTGAGCTCGTTGAAGACTTGGAGGAACACGAAAGCGTTGAAAATCATGGTGCGGAGGGTCCTCAACTGCACAGGTGTGACGGTGCCATCGGATTCCTGAAGATGGAACAGCTGAGCGCCGAAGCGGAGAAGAGCCAGGTTGATGCCGATCTGGAAGATAGCCTGTCCGAGAATCATCTTCCACATGTTAAAGTTGATCAGAGGTGCGGTCTTGGAGGTGGGCTGGCGCTTCAAGACATCCTGGCTTGGTGGTTCGGTCGCAAGGGCAAGAGCAGCAAGGGTATCCATGATCAAGTTAACCCAGAGCAACTGGACAGCAGAGAGAACGGACTGATTGTCATCGGAGGCAACGGCAGAGATGAACGAAAGAATGACGGCGGTGATGTTGACAGTGAGCTGGAACTGCAAGAACTTGCGGACAGAGTCGTTGACGGCACGGCCCCACATGAGAGCCTTGAGAATGCTGCTGAAGTTGTCGTCCATCAACACAATGGCCGAAGCCTCCTTGGCGACCTCCGTTCCAGTAATACCCATCGAGAATCCGACATCAGCCATCTTGAGAGCGGGACCATCGTTGGTTCCATCACCAGTGACAGCAACGACCTCACCGAGTTCCTGGAGGCGACGGACAACAATGGTCTTATCAGTAGGGCTGCTGCGAGCCAAGACCTGGAGACGTTTAACAGCCTCGGTCTGGTCCTCCTTAGAAAGAACTCTGAACTCGGGTCCGGTCATGGCCAATCCTCCCTTGATCAAGATTCCAGCGTTCTTGGCAATAGCGCGGGCAGTCTGGATATTGTCTCCAGTGATCATGCGGACGGTAACACCAGCCTTAGCAAAATCACGAACACTTTCGACAACACCGGGGCGAAGAGGATCCTGGATACCGACGACACCAAGGCAGACCAGCTTGGTGTTAGGGGCGTCCTCATCGTTGAACTTCTTGAATTCGCTCGAGGAGACATCACGGTAGGAAAGAGCAATGGTACGAAGGGCCTTGTCAGCATATCCGCTGATGATTTGATCAAACTTGGCGCGCGCGTTGTCATCGAGGGACTTGACCTCGCCGTTGGAGTCGACGTAGTGGGTGCAGGATCTGATAACAATCTCCGAAGCTCCCTTGACGTAAAGACGGTACTTCTCCGAGCCATCGCGGGTCTCGATAACGCAGGACATGGACTTCTTGGCAGAGCTGAAAGGATACACCTTGACAACCTTGACATCGGAGCGAATGTTACTGTACGAGGCACCCAAGAACTTGATGAAGCCCAGAAGCGCAGACTCGGTCTTGGATCCAACAAAGGCCAGATTGCCCTTTTCATCTTTGTCCTCAAAAGCAGACGAGTTAAGAGCAATGCCATCGATGATGTTCTGGACAACTTCGGGCTTGGCCTCCGACTTCCAGTTCTTGGCATCGTCCATGTTGGTGAAAGACAGGAGCGAGAGGGTTCCCTCAACAACTGTCATCCTGTTCTGTGTCAGGGTTCCGGTCTTGTCAGAGCAAACAGTAGTGGCATTACCCATGGTCTCGCAGGCAGAGAGAACGCGAACCAGGTTATTGTCCTTCAGCATCTGAGTGGTGGCATAGGCAAGGGCCAGGGTAACAGCCATGGGCAGACCCTCGGGAACAGCAACGACGACAATGGTGATGGCCTGGATGACAATGCGGACCATGTCAGAGAAGATCTCTCCACCCGAGGGCATAGGTCCGTTCGACATGGCGTGCTGGACAAAGTACTTGACAACCAAGGTGATCAACATGGCAATGGCAGCGGCCATACCGAGCTTGGCAATCGACTCTGCCAAGAGATCGAGCTTCTGCTGCAGGGGAGTCTCCTCGGGGGTGGCCTCGCGCATGGCCATCATGGTCTTTCCGAAAAACGAGTTGGGTCCGACAGCAGTAACGAGCATAGCACCAGAGCCATCGAGGACCTTGGATCCCGAGATGACATAGCATTTCTCCTCAGCATCCTTCTTCAGCGCATCGGACTCTCCCGTGGCCGAGGACTCGTCGCAGGTGATGTTATGGCTCTTGAGGATGATTCCATCGACAGCGAGGAGATCACCAGGTTCCATCAACAAGACGTCTCCGACCTGGACCTCCTTGATATTGACCTCTTGCTCGCGACCGTCACGAAGCAGCTTGACAGAGCGATCGTCCTTCTTGGCGTTCAGCTTGCGGAACTGGCGTTCCTTCTGGTAATCATTGATGGCATTGGTGAAGACGACGGCGGCAACGGCAGCCAAGATGGCGACACCCTCGATCCAGCCGACACGGGGCTCGTCAGGGTCGTGGTGCGGGCCATAGTCCTCGTAGATACTGACGCCGAGGGAGACGATGGCGGCGATGGACAGCAAGACTAGTGGTGGCACATAGACACGAATAAGATTGCATAGGGCAGGACGGCACGCGAAACGTCATGTTTGAGAGTAATAAGACTTTGGTTAGTTTGTTTTCAAGCGGGGTTTTAGTCTGGGTTTCCGCGGACAGACCGAGCAAGATGCGTGTAATCAATCCTCAGCATCCTCAAGCCAAGTCCATCAATGCCCCTCCTTCAATTGCACCAACTGCTGCCAGCACCTGGACTGGAGTAGATAATCGATACAAAGACAGCCAGACAGGAAGACAATAGAAAGGAGGAGCATAAAGAATAGCAAAATAGAATAAGAAACTTACTCAGAGTGCGGTCATTGTAGGCCTTCGCGACCAACTCGAAGAAGGAGGCACTCTTGACGGTTGGCAGAATCTGCGGAAGGTTCCATCGGTGACATATTATTAAATAGCGTTCGTTAGTATTAAAAGCGGCAGAGAGCAGAAAATAGACAAATAGATTTCGCATGTTTCCGTGCGGTCCAGCCACTGCCGCTGCATGAATTTTTCCATCAAAAGACCACCCTGATGGAGATAGATGGATGTGGCCCTGGCCTGTCCTGTTCCCATGTTCTAGCCCCGCTTTCTACTCCCGCAGCGAGAAAGAAGCGCGACAGGAGTCATGTTTGTATGCCTGCATGTCTAGAATGCTGACGGGAGTACAGAAAACGGAAAAGTCCAAAACACCACAACTCTTTTTTTTTTTTTTTTTTTTGGTCCTATCCGCCATCGCGCATCAACAAAATGAACTGAGCCAACAAACGAAGCGGTTCCTGTACTCCTCCCAAAATGGCGTGTAACTCTGAAGTCATGGCCCCTCCTCAGCATCCAAAAACACATTCGTTGGTTCAACCGTACCGCCTTCAACTGATTGCGGTCTTATACTTCACACCTCGCCCTCGCCTGGTGGTTGCTAACTTTTGATCAATTGGTCTTCCCAAATGGCCGTGTCTCATAACTCCATAAGCCGCTCCATACCCCGTGGAATTTTCTTGAAAGAACAAAATACCAGTGCACCCATTAAAACAAAAATGTGTTACTTACGTTGTGTCCAAAAGCCTTGGATCGGGCAGCGAACTTGGGCTGATCTGACTCGCCGAGCGACTGTGGGCCAGCCTCGTCCGAGTTCAGACCGACCTTAGGGTTGACGCGAAGCCCCTGACAGATCTTGTCGATGCCACCCATGTCGCGGGGGAGCTTGGGGTTCGTGGGGTCCGTCAGAGGGGCAAGGTCATCGGGCGTGTAGGCGAACTGCAAATCGTCACGGTTGCTCTGACTGGAACCATTGTGGTGACCGAGCAGGGGCTCGCGCGAGGACGAGTCTCGAGGCATTGGGTAGATAAAGAGAGAGCAGAGGGTTAAGCAGGGAAGGCGAGGGAAGAGGAAGGGGAGGAAGATGCTGACTCTTTTCTTGTTCGACTGCTGGGGAGGGTCAGGAGAAGGGAAGAAAAAAGAGGAGCGGTTGAAGGGAAGCAGAGGAAGGAGAAGAAAAAAAAGAGGAATGAGAGGGATGAGGCGGGGGGTCTTTATGCAGCGTGGGTGCGGGGGAGGACGTGAACGTGCCATGGACACCGCAGGGGACAGGGGACTGTTCAAAAGAGGAAACCCAGCGTGCAACTGGACCGGACACTTGCTTTTCTATGCATGAAAATGGACGTATTATGAAAGCGCGCGCTAGCTTGGGTAACCCACGCCTGCGGGACCACACCAGCCTCCCTACTCTCAACCTCTCGCTCTCTGTCGCTCAACAACGTCCGGACCATCGGCACCATACTGCGCCCAAGGATGCACTGCATCAATTGCATTCGTAAAAGCCATATCCGTACTAACACCCCTTGATCATCGTCCTAGTCTCTCTGTTAAAAGAGGCAGCGGCGCAAAAAGAACAACAGCAAATCTCCTTTTTTTATATATATATAAAAAAATAACGGAGATTACTAGGCTACTATTCGCTTTGATTGAAAAGTGCTTTCAGTATACCCGGCTCAGTAGCAAAAAAAAAAAAAAAAAAGGGTACATAGACAGCATCATGTACGCAAGGCAAATAAAAGAAAGGTCGCGTCGGTCACCTTTCATGCGGAACAAATAAGCAAGAAACATCCCTCACACTAACAATCATCTTGCCCCTCCTTCAATTGCTCCTACGCAAACAAGTGTCGCGCTCGTTACGACTTTCTTCTCTGTCCCCGTTCTTTTTTTTTTTTTTTTTTTTTTTTTTTTCCAGCCAGACTACTAGCCACACGTGATTGGCCAACTCAATTTTTGAACCCGTACTTTGTGCAGTACTGCCGCGGCGCGCTGTTGAAACCTCCTCTCTTTCGATTATCTCTCCAAAATGAAGCAGTCCGTTGGTAATACATCCACCCATCGCCCAACAGGACTCGATCTATCCATCCATTGATTACAACAGCGTCAATTGATACAAAAAGGGCTACAGGATTATCGATTGCAGGGCTACCTACACCACTCGGCATCGTCAGGTTTCAACTCAAAAAACGGAGATCAGGAATGATCTCATGCAGTTGACATCGCACACCTGAGGGTTTGGCACTCTTGAGCAGGACAAGGATGCAAAGGAAACGAGACCATCAGGCGTTACGCTGATTCAGCAACCCACTATTGTTCAAAAAAAGGCGACCCACACCAGGAACAAACTGAACCAACGGAAATTGGACTCAACACTAACGACCTCTATCTATCTACCTGGACGCTCACGGTTAGATGTCAGCTCTTCCCGCCGCAAGAGCAGAAAGGCCCACTTTTCTGCTCCCTCTGATCTTCGTCGCAAGATCATGAGCGCTTCCCTCTCCAAGGAACTCCGGGAGAAGCACAGCGTAAGTTTGCGGTTGGGTTGAACAAAAAAAAAAAAAAAGAAACCATGGACCACCCCTATCGGCCCCTCCTTTGATCCAGTACCGAGAGAATCGCTTCTCGGTAAGACGGTTGGGATATTCCAATTGGGCCGCATGAAACTACAGTAGAGTGGCTGTGTTGAGAACAGCAGGAGGATAGCGACAATCAACTTTAAAGAGACAGCAATTGAAGATATCAAGATATCATACCACAAAAGCGGCCATTGGACGCTCTCCTGCCCTGGTTGAACGACTCTCATTGCCCAGCATTAATCCAACCCCTTTGAGGGGGTTATGGAAACATTCGACAGAGTCGCAGGAGTGCTATCAGCACCAGCAACAGCAACAGCCACAAGAGCAACGTCTACGGGAACCATGACCCCCAGGAACTCGCAAAAAAAGTTTTGTCTGCAATAATCTAACCTCTGTCTCCTTTTACGATTGTTTTTTTAGGCCCGCTCCATCCCCATCCGCAAGGATGACGAGGTCATGGTCGTCCGTGGCTCGTTCAAGGGCCGTGAGGGCAAGGTTGTCCAGGTCTACCGTCGCAAGTGGGTCATCCACATCGAGCGCGTCAACCGCGAGAAGGCCAACGGTGCCTCCGTCCCCGTCGGCATCCACCCTTCCAAGGTCGTCGTCACCAAGCTCTACCTGGACAAGGACCGCAAGGCCATCCTCGAGCGCAAGGGCCTCGCCAAGAAGCCTCAGCCCGTCCAGGAGTAAATAAAAGAAGAAAAAAAGAAGTTGTCATTCGACGTGCTTTTTTTTTTTTTGGCTTCCTGACTCAATAAAAAATACTTTTTTTTTTTTTTTCTTTTCAACGGAAACCATTGTTTGGATCATCAATTGAAGCGTTGTGGGGACGTTATGAACTGTAGTTTACAGATTGCTGTGCACCAGAATTTGCTTCCACAATTTCTTTTGTTCAGCGCCATAAAAAATGCTGGCGCAATGGGTCCCAAAAAAAATAAGCATTTGGGCGGAGGCCTCTCAAAACCTTCAATTGGTGATTACTACCATAACGCCGAAGCAAACACGAACGAACGTATCGTGCAAAGGAAGGATCGTTTTAGACGCCAAAAAAAAAAAAGGAAAAAAGAATTTATTTCTGCAACATATTGATCCCGGAAACAAATGCCTCGTGTGCGGTCTTCTTTTTTTTTTATTGTAAAGCGTGTTGAAAGAAAAAAAACCGTTTTACTTGAGGGGAATGAAACGGGAAGAGTGAGTAGCACCAATACCGGGACGACCGTGCTTGACGGGCTTGTAGGTGATGGAGAACTCTCCGAGGTAGTGTCCAATCATTTCAGGCTTGATCTCGACCTGGTTGAAGGTCTTTCCGTTGTACACACCGACGACAGAGCCGATCATCTCGGGGACGACGATCATGTTACGGAGGTGGGTCTTGACGACAGCGGGCTTCTCCATAGCGGGAGCGTCCTTCTTGGCCTGACGGAGCTTCTTGATCAAGCCCATGGGCTTGCGCTTGAGACCACGCTGGAAACGTCTGCGGGGGCGGGCGTTGACGAGGTCCATCAACTGCTCCGAGGAAAGGTCCAAGAGCTTGTCAAGGTCGATTCCGCGGTAAGAGAACTTGCGGAACGTTCTCTTCTTCTTCACATCGAGGGCAGCATCATCATGGTGTTCGTCAGCCTAGAGGAGGAGGGACAGAAGGCGTAATAACGGCAGAAGCTGGTAAGTATCGATGTGCTGCCGCAAGCTGACGGATAGATTGTTAAACGTGTCCTGTCTTTCAGCTGCTGATAAGTCTAATAGTTGTTATGAGCTGCCGTGAAACTGTTACTGCGTCGAAGGTGAGATGGATCCATGGATGCCTTCATTCATCTCCACTGGCTCCTGTTACCCTTGATCGCCTGCTTCTTTCTTTGTGATGATGCTCCTGTCCCAGTCCTCTAAAGGTTCTTCCTCCTTGGCCAGGCTACAAACGGCGTTCATAGCAGTGAACCGTCTCGTCCAACGCTGGCCGGTTGGAAACCAGATTCAGCCCTTGTCCAAGCACATCGATCCCTGCACGTTTTTTTCGAAATAGCAATCGATCGAACGCCGACTGCCCTTCAAGACAAAGCTGTTGCGAGCTGATAATAGCTATTTTTGCATTTGTTCTTTGACAATTTTCCTACTCCCGGTTCACTCTGCTGAATGATCGACACAGAAAAGGCGCACAACGCGATCCGTCCAAGTGATGCTCATCCTTGGACCATCAAAGTCAACCAGCCAGTTCCACCCTCCCTTGCCCTAAGTCTCTCTCCAAATCCTGATGCCTCAATTCATGGGGAAGTAGCGGGTCGATAGACTGATGGATGGTATGCTCCTCGTATCGCTTCAGTCCATGAATATGGATGTGTGTGTGTGTCATTAGTGACGGATGGCATCCTGCAGTCACGAACCATTTTGAATAGTTTTGAAAGGAGTTTGCCAAAGGCACAAGACAGTGGTCTAATTTATTCCCGCTGGGTGGTCTTTACTTAAGGGTGTATAGGTGACTTCGCCCGCAACCGAGTGCACATCCACTGCGAGCTACCGCAGCTTTCTTTCCTGCTGGGCAGTTCGCGCATAGCTCTGTGAATAAAGCAGGCAGAGCCATATCTCACTCTTTAAAAAAAAAAAAAAACGACCCTTTCTGCACCTTCGGCTCAATTGTTCCGCGCGCATGAAGTTGGATATGATGCGCGATCACTCACCAGGCGCAAATGGTAAAAGAGAATGATTACCGATATCTACCCTCTGGTGGTTTTTTTATGCGAAACGAGGATGTACTTCCGTAGAACATTTTGCATGAAACATTGTTATCGCCGCTATGTTCGTATGCTCCTGCCCTTGTGACCCCGAGAACAATCGAATAACCGTTCGCGATTCGATCGCGCTCCTCGGTGACCTTGTCAACAAACACGACCAACAGCCCTGAAACAAAGCAACATGGGGCAAGGGGGTCAATTGCTTATGGTAGACTATTTGTATTTTTTTTTTCGATATTCCTTTATTTTGGGGACTATTAAGAGTATTAAGTAGAGTAGATGAGAAAGGAACAACAGAACTAGAAAAACAAATATTTTTTTGTTGTTCAAACGATGGCCGGATATTAGTGATGATAAGTTACAGCTTTTTGAGGGCACGCATGTGTGTGTGAACATCGATGTGGGAGGATTATGATAATGATGACGATGGTTATGGCGATGATATAAAAACAAGAAGACATAGACGCCGTGGTACGCGAGGTAAGGGGCCTTGAAGCATGAACGACGTTTTAACGCTAAATTAGGGAGAAAGAGAGGGTTCATTGTTAGAGTCGCCTGGGAACTGCCATGTGCGAGATAAGGATTGCATGGAGGGGTGTGTGTGTGTGTGTGTGTGTGTGTGTGGTAGTGGTAGTCCACACGAGAAAGATGATATGACGGGCTGGCCATGTCATTATCGATGGTGGATTAGATGGATAGAAAAGATAGAAAGATAGACAGATAGACAGATTGACTATGCATTGAATGGTGGGTGGGTGGTGTGATGGTGTGGTGTGCACCACACTTATGCAGAATGTGCTGTTGTCCTTGTAGTTGTTGTTTGCTGCCGCAAGTTGAGCTGGGGACTAGTGAGCATATGCTGGACATGTCGCACAACAACAACAATGCAAACAATCCCGTAGCCAAGAGCGGGGTTACTCGAGCAGAGCATGGGGGGCAAAGGAAAAAATGCACGATCCATGCCACGCCAAAGTAAGGTTCCCGTGTTCGGCAGAGAATCATATGCTCATCGATCCAACTTCGTGTGACAATGACTCGCCATGATTCGAAAAATAAACAAGTCGGCTAACCAGCAACCAACCAGGTGCAAGGGGGGGAAACGAAAAGGGGAACCAAAAGAGCGGCTACAGGTACGCGGCAAAACGCGATGGCGTAGATCCTTACCTAGTCTCAGTCATCCATAATTAGCAGGTCCCTATCAGTCCCATGGAGTCAAGGTCACGTCCGACTGGGGCGACGTTTAGTGGGCAGCAACAGCGACGGCAGTCTGCTCAACGGTCTTCTCGGCTGGGACCTCGGTGGTCTCAACAGCAGCTGGGGTCTCGTCCTTGGCAGGGGCAGGGGGAGCAGCAACCTCGGGCTCAACAGCAGCAGCAACAGTAGGTGCCTCAGTGACCTCAGTGGCCTCGGCGGTCTCAGCGGTCTCGGCAACGGGGGCAGGAGCCGCAGCCTTCTCCTCCTTCTTCTCCTTCTTGCTCTTGAAGAATCCGAGCGACAAGCGCTTGCTCAACTTGGCAGAGAGAGGGGATGACTTCTCAGCAGGCTTCTCCTCAGCAGGCTTCTCCTCGGCGGCGGGCTTTGCCTCCTCAATATCAGCAGCAGGGGCCTCCACAGCAGGTGCAACTGGGGCCTCGGCAGCAGGGGTAGCCTCAGTCTGAGCAGGGGTCTCGGCGACCTCGGTGTGAACCTCAGCAGGGGTCTCGACAGCGGCCTCAGTGATGGCAGCAGCAGGGGTCTCCTCGACAACGGCAGCGACGGGCTCAGGGGCGGCCTCAGTGACAACGGGGGCCTCGGCAGGGACAGGAGCAACCTCAGCGTGCTTTTCAGGGATAGCAGCCTTCTCAGCCTTGGGCTTCTTCTCAGCCAACTTCTTGATGTTGCTGGTCAATTTTGCGATCCATGACTTCTTCTTGTCAGCCTTGTTGGTGAGGGCAGGGGCATCCTCGGTGGCGGGGGTGGCGATAACCTCGGTGGTGGTCTCCTCGACAACAACAATAGGGGCAGCCTCCTCAGTGGTAGCGGGGGCAGCCTCGGCCTCTGTGGTGGTGGGCTCGACAGCAGCCGCAACGGTTGGCTCGGCAGCGGCCTCAGTGACAGGGGCGGCGACGGTCTCTGCGGCAGGGGCAGCAATCTGCTCCTTGGTCTCGTGGTTGGCGACGGGAGCCTCGACGGTGGGTGCGATGGTGGTGGTGGCGGTGGTGTCGGCCATGGTTGTGATGTGTGATGTGTGAAGGTGTGGGTGTGGGTGGGGGATGGGGTGATGGTTATCGAAGAACGGGAGGATGTCAAAAGCTAAAAGAGAGGAAGGAAAGAGAGAAAAAAGAAAAAAGAAGAAGGAGAGGAGAGAAGGAGAGAAAGGGGGTGCAAAGATATAGGCGCGAGATGAAGAGAAGCAGGTGGCTGGCCTTGGACTTTTAGGCCTTAGCCCTTTGTCCCTGGAGGCGCGGATGGCGTGGATGGGATGTAGTCTATGGTGATGGAGACTATTGTAGCTGGGTACATGTACGATACGGTGGTACTGTAGTCTATACTCCCTAGTCTAGCAGAGTATGTGCTCTTGAGTATTCTTTGGTGGGTCCTCTTTGTGTACCTAAACAATGCAGCAATGAAGAACAAGGACCATGGTCCACCATCGCATGGGCACCTCCACCCAGCTCAACTCATCTCAACTCAAATCAACCCATCCATGGGATGGACTCGACTCATTTTCTTCAACTCAAGTCAAATCTCAATTCACTCTCAGTCAGCTCACTATTGAATAGCGCGCGCTCTCGTTTCTGTTTCTTTTCTCTCCGAGTCCATATGATTGCCAGCTGAACTGAGTTGAATTTAAATAGGTGAGAGCAGAGCGAACATGCAGCACCTATTTGTTGTTGCATGGCATATTATTATTATTCACCTGCATCCAAACAACTAACTCAAAATCCAAACAGCAGCAATTTCCAATTTCTTATTGCAGCACTTTCGCGGGTTCTATCTGCGATCCACACTGCAACTCTCTTGGGTCCATCCACCCCCTCGACTGACCTTGAACTCTGTTATCGCGGAGGGGGTAGAGGGGGCCCACCCGAACGGTATGGGAGGAGAGGTATAGAACAACAGCATGTCTCCTCAGCAAGGCACTGTCTACTACCGACAGTTACCATGTCAACGATCATACAGGCGCGAAGGTATACCACGCAAAAAAGCAACATGACCGGAAGGTCAGCAAGAACCGGCAGTAGCGTCCACTCTCCTCGACCCCTCGCTTAAATCCCCCCTTGCTATTCATTCAACCCCTTTCCGCCATTTTTTTTCGTATTCAAACACATCTCTATCTCTCTGGTTCCAATGTGCTCTACGTTATTTCGTCCACTGCTCCTGACTCCTTGGATCCCGCTTCTAACTCCAGTAAACCGTCTCCTTTCTTTTTCGGTAAGAATTGTGGCCGCGATCAGGTCCTCTGGGACCTCTTCGAAAATCCCCCCCCTCCCTATTAAATAAAGAATAATTTTGCTTTACTCAATAAGTAGAGAGATAGATTACATGATGACATACAACGCTGCAGTGCGCGAGAGACAAGGGAATGGCGCAACCGAGAGGCCAGACAGGCGACTTCCCCCCTTACATCCGTGGTGTAAGCGCAGCCCTGGTCTCATTTTGGTGTCATTGCTGGCCTGAGATTTTTTTTCTTTTGGTCGGATGACCTATCTGTGTCCGTTCCCTGTGAGGTCAAAACAACAACACAGGGATGCACAAGAGATGACTAATGTTGTCCATGTTGCTATCCGTGTCTCTGGATCCAGGGTTAGCCTTACGCTACTGTTGATGTTTGTTACGACTATTCTTGGTCTCTCTATATGCAGGCAGTTATCGACACTGGTTTCTCTTAATCGTTGCTCGGGCTACGGCCCTTCTTCCATGGCACTGTCCTGCCTTGCACATTAGCCTGTACCCCAAACATAGTCTAACGCACACGACGTGTTTAGAAATGTTGTGTATGTTTTGTGGATGGTGCAAAAAAGAAAAAGAAAAAAGTCGGGCTAACTCTAACTGAGATAAGAATTTTCTTGACGTGCCGCAGGTCTATCGCTCGCCACTCCCCTGGCTGGTGGCAAAGGCGATGTACACCTAAGCACAGTGATACTCTTTCCAACCCCTGGAGGCGAAGACTCAGTCGTGTTTCCACTTTTACCGATATTAGGTAATGCGTTGCTTGTGTATCAGGTTTGATGAGGACTATGTTTTTTATTTTTTCTCGGCCTTGGCCAGATAGACTACCGTATGTGGACTTACAGTTGAGACCAACGCGTCTCGTCAATTCGCACCAGTGATCCTTTATTATTTACAACAGAACCCTGCGCAAAGTTGAACCCACTACCGGTAGCGCGCCCTAGCATGACTCTGCACCATACCATCTTCGGCAACGAATGCATTTGACTTATTTTAGTCCGCCGTTGAAAGTCGGATTTGTTGTAGTGCCGCAAACCTCTTTGCCCAAATTTTCGGTCTCCGATCATGAGCCCCTGGTTCAAGAAATTTAAGTTTGAGTCTTGTTGATGTCTTGCTTTTCCGAGTCCCCGAGCGAGGTGATGAATACTGTCGCTGTTTCCGCGTCTTGCTTGGTCAAGGCACGCAATCACAAACATACATATGCACACATTGGGGAGATATCTGCGAACGTTTGTTCTCTACAGTTACCATCTCGGCCTCTCTTTCTGTCACCATGACCCTGATATGTACTCTTGGTAACTCTCATTTGCGCTTTTTTTTTCTGTTATCTTGCATATATGCAGCAGAGCAGTTGTCAAAAATGAAAGACAAAGATGCCAGCATCTTCCTTTTCTCTCATTGGTTTTTCCCTTTACAAGTACACATAGTCTATGAATATATTTTGGCGCCAAAAAAGACCTACGAGAGTGTGTATGGAATGTTGTTAGAACGCTCACATTAGTCACGAAACAGCCAATTCAGCCAGTGTATCGGTGCTCTACTGTAGTCAAAGAGCAACCGGGCTATCAGTGCTTCTAGAGGCTCATGAGCCGGTATCTATGCATCTATAAGCTGAGAGGATGCTCAGAAAGCAATGCCGTTCATACCTCTCATTCTCTGTCTCCAAAAAAAGATTGGGCCCACAGACCGGACAAGGAAAAATAATCCAATCGTGCATACAAACCAAAAGAGAAATGAAAAAAGAGGAACCTGGAGGTGGAAACCACCATGGCTCTTTCTTGACTATCCATCCACATCTATATTTGCTTTTTTTTTTTTTTTGCTTCTCTCTGGAGCCCTTGGCTGTCTTCTGGCATCCTGAGGGTTCTATTTTCAGCGCGCACTAAAAAAAAAAAAAGTCGATCAAAAGGTCGGCGCGTAGTATACCTTTTTATTGGATACCAGGACCGTGCCTCCGGTTCCAAGAGGTTTATATTAGGGGATAGATACTCAATCGCGGTTACCATGCGCACACCGAGCAATGCACCTCGATTTGGACTTTCTGGCACCTTCCACTCTTTTTTCTTTTACCCTTTGTTTACAAGCCAAAGGGTCCTCACTATCAGTCACACAAAAGAATAAAGAATTGAATACTCCAGCTTAGGGCAGCCAGTAACGAGCCGTTGGGCGAATATACATATTTTTGTGAAACGATAAAAACAAAAACAAGGGTACATGTTGTTCCTAGCCTCTATTTTTTATGTGTCACAGGGTGAGTACATAGTCTATGTACACGTTGAGTTGTTGAGTAGGCTGGCTTTTCGGTCTGCAAGGAAAGTTTGCACAGAAAGAGGAACGAACGAGCGGAAAAAGGGGAGGAGAATCCAAACTAGACTATGTGAGAAAGGGTACCATAAAAAAAGGACCAAAAAAACCTAGAGAGCAGGGGCTCGCTATTATTAATGCTCCGGCATGGCAACCCTCGATGCTCTACATGTGTAGCCGTACAACGGAGACGAAATACATGCTGCTCTGCCTAACACTCCACCACCATGGCAGCTATTTCTTCCTGTCCTTTTATTTAAAAAAGGACAAGGTAAGGGGAACGAGGGAGCTGGGAAGTAGGGGTAAAGTATACTTGTGTATGTAATCAGCTGCGGGGGGAGAGGACGATCCCACATGCTATTGCGGCTGTTGACAATGCTGAATATGCTCTGCGGATAATATGGTTTTTCCTACTCGAAACGAAACCTTGGTTCTTTACACACACCACTCACAGCAAGACACATCCGTCCCCGTCCCCGTCCTCAGCGCCTTGGCGTTTTTTCTCTTCTTCTTCGGTTCTTGGTCCTTCGGTCGGTTGCTATTTGTGCGCGTGCACAGGGTCACAAGAAAAAGAAAACATGAGGGGTTCAGACAGAAGCGGAGATCATTTTTATTTTCCCCTGTTGTTTATGCCCGAACAAAAAAAAAAAAAAAAAAAACTGCCCAAAGACATCGTGGATAAGCAAGCCGACCTGCCTGTGCCACAGCAATGAGGTAAACAAAATAAACAGACCATGAGCAGCTGGCGTTGTGACACTAACACATGTCGAGGTTCCCTAAAACCCCCCCACCCCAATCTACGATTTTCCTCAAAGAAGTTTGCTCATCCTTTTAGGCTGAAAAACCGTGCACGTAAGGAAAAAAAAAAAAAAAAAAAAAAAAAAAAGGTAGACTATCCCTGTGATAGTCCTTGGGTTTATTCTGCTGGCAATACATTCACTGCTGTAAACACAGATCTCGCGTTTTTGTTTTGTTTTTTTCTTTGTCCGCACGCGTCCTCCCACTCGCGACGCGCCAGGACGCACAGAGTCACCGATCAACACTTTCTTTTTGGGTTTCCGTCAACTGGTGCCTGAATCAGCGCCACTAAAATCATGGTTAAGGATAATGAACCCAGGGGACGAAACTTTTTTCAATACCGCCAACATCAGTATTACTACTACTACTACTACTACTACTACTACTACTACTACTACTACTACTACTACTACTACTACCTACTTCGTCCTGTTCAAAGGAATGCAGTTCTCGTATGATGAGATTGTGATTTTTTTTTTTATTTAAAAAAAAATAAATGCTAGTGTGTGCGCGGGCATAAACGACTCTCCATCAATGCCCATGCTCTCTCTAAAAGAAATCGACAGCATGCTTGCGTGCAAGACCGGCTGCTGAGGCATTCTTGGTATTGGTATTGCTTTTGGTGGTAGTGGTTGTAGTGGTCGTTGTAGTCTTGGTCGCTGTCGTCTTTTGAATCGTCTGCGATGTCCTAACTTTAAGTGCGCTCTTCACTGGACGCTTGTCGACTGCAGGCACCGAGACCAAAGTAATGGGGCTTGTCTTGTCGAATCCTAAATGACGATAAAAAGGAGAAAAAAAAATAAATAAATCTAAGACGACGGACGAAAAATACGAATGCACTCGAGTGTGGTCGCCTGATGCATCATTCATAATGTGTCTTTTCACGTACTCTTGACGGTATTGTTCTGCAACCTCCATGTAATAGACCGCTTTATGGGTGTCGTGTTTTTGGGGGATCCAGAGTCCGAGGTGACTGTAGACGAAGACGAGGTCGGTGACAGGACCGGTGAGGATCCTGAGGTGTCCATGTCTGTCGACACCGTTACTCCTGATGCTCTCTTCTGCTGGTTCTTAGACTTCTTGCCCTGTGCGCTTTTCTGGACCTTCTCCTGCTCCAAAATTTCGTTCTGCTCTGTCAATCGGTCCTGGACATGCTTCCAGATATGATGTTGGTGCATCTGTTTCTTCTGCAGGTCCTCCTCCTGCTGCTGTTTTAGCAACTTGTAAGTAGGCGTGTCGAAGCTGCAGCAAACAAGAGAGCAAAAAATTATTAATGTTAATAATACTCTAGAGCTGAGACCGAAGAGCAAGTATGATCGAGAACCTGAAGAAAGCAATTACCAAAGCATAGGAGCTCTTGATCTCCGGGGACGGCGTTGGCTGTAGAGAATGCTCCAGGTGCTCCAGGGCGCTTGCTTGTAGTGGGAGAGGCGCCATAGGGAGATCAACGAGGCTAATTGTCTATCGGTTAACTGCCTTGGCTGGTCAACCTGAACATCTTCAATCTAATAGTGCAGGTTACAAAGCGCTTTAGCTGGTTAGCTGGATAAAACCTTGCGTTGCGAGTAGTCTGTTACCATTGGAGACTAACACAGCACCCGATGATGAAAGGAAGCGATGCAGCACAGAGGGGGAGGACAACTATGCGTATGTCTTCTGTAGTCTCGAGAGAAGAAAGACATCTTCTTACCTCCATATCGTTCATGTTGCTGTGTAAGTTGTGAAATGAGAGGAAATACAGGGGAAGCAGGGCGAAAGCGATGCAAGAAAGCAGAGATGAGTTTCTGGTTCATTAGATTGTTTACTCCACGAGACTGCTGAAAGAGGCATTTTTTTTTTAGACAGTAAACTTTATTTAGGCGTGAATGACAGAGTTTTTTAATGGCCATGGTGAGGCCGAGTCTCTTCCACGATCTCAGCGTCGTTGACAGGGTATTTACGAATTGATGAGCTGTCCTGCCCCTGCAGCGGCTCCTTTTGCTCCTTGCTGATAACGCCCTGGTCGCACGGAGTTCCCGTCAAGGTCTTAGTATCGTCATCATCCATGCGACCCATGTACTTCGATCCGATATAGAAGCAGATTGCCGCGACCAGTCCTCCCAAGAAGCCAATGCCATCGTTCTTGAACCCAACCAGCATTCCAGCTGTTGTGATCATCACGATAAAGTTGGCGTGTCGCTTCTGGTCGCTCAAAACGCCGTCGTTCACGGTCCTGGCTACGGCGCCCAACTCGATACCGCTGACAAACAACATCACACCCAAGATCGCGCTTGGATATCTGGCAATCAAACCCGACAACGAGCTGCCGAAGAAGAGCCCAAAAAAGATCTTGAGCAAGCCTAGAATAATGATCGAGACCTCCGTTCGGGCACCAAATCGATATTGCGCCGCCAATCCTCCGGAACCATGACAGAATGGGATCGACCCAAAGAAGCATCCGATCAAGTTCATGATCCCGACCGAGACAGCGATCGTAGGTGTTCCTGTCGGACGCTCTGGGAATAAGTCCTGGGCAAGGGCAGCCAAGGCAATCACGGAATTTAAGCAAGTCAGTGGGATCTGACCAAGCGAGGCCGAAACGAATCCATGCTTGAACTCTTCCCACGTTGGAACCGTGACGCGGATGGTATATACGCCGATCTTGGGGTAGGCGACATTGAGAGGGGGGTTGGTGTACAGCTTGATAAACGCGATGATCAGTCCAATAACAAAGAGGATCATGGCCGTGGGGATACGCTTGGAGCGGTAATAGAAGATAAAGACCACAATAAATGCAAAGCAGGCCCATTCGTAATTGTTGTCCCAGGTCCAGCTTTCGCCACCAAAGCTCTTGGCCTGCTTCACTAGATCTGCGGCCTTGCCTCCGAATGAGATGGCGGTACCGAGCTGGATACCGCGGATGACAGACATGGGGGTGTACTTTTGGACGAGATAAATTGTCCGGGTCAGGCCAAGGAACATCACGACAGCGGAGACACCCATACCGGCGCTCATGACGGAGCCGATCGACATGTGGTTTGTGAGTGCGATGGCAGCGATGGCTAAGAACGCGAGGCATGGCAGACCGTCAGTATGCCGTCTTATTTCTTGCCATGTTGACTTGATATGACAAGGATATTGAAAACTTACATTTCATAGGCTGAACACACATAGGCATCCTAAATGTCAGGCCGGTGATGATATTCCAGAGTCCTCCAAAGATCAAACTGGCACTGAGATCAACCTGACCCGTCAAGGAGAGAGATAACATGATGGGTAAGAGTGTACCCAAATCGCCGAGAGATCCACTCAGTTCTCCAAGACGGAATCCAGACTTGAAGGAGTGCAGTCTGTCCCTGGCATTGGCCTTGAGTGAGCCCATGATGCCAGTGGACTGCCCTTCTTGTTCCTGTGAGGTGGGAAGTACTTGTGACATCGATATAAAGTGAGCCTTTTAACACAGAGTATGGTAAAGAAGGATGGTGGATTGTTGACGCTTGTGGAGGGCGGGGAAGGGGGACAAGAAAGGGGAGACAAAGATCGAAGACGAGGAAACAAACCTGGGTGTGGTGGGAAGAACGGCGGTACTTATATTAAATACTCAAAGTCTAAAAGGGTTAGGTCAAAAGAGTATGTTCAAGACATAGTAGACACTCAGCCAAAGCAAAAAGTGGGTCTTTCATTGTCAGTGGATCTAATACGGGACCGACGATATACTTCAAGCTCCTTGTAGTGATAGTAAGTAAAATATAAAAAAAAAGGACGTGGTCTGGATGCGGAGGTCATGTTGCTGACCAGGTATACCCGCGGCGCGAGCATTTGTTACTTGGAGCAATTGTTTGTGTGTGAAAAAGGCAGCTCAAAGGTGCACAATCATGGTGTTTCCTAGCGCCAAACAGCTGGACACAAAAAAACAAAAAAAAAAAATGCTGGCCTGGACCCAACTGATAGTAGTATGGCATGGCGCCAAACCGCAGCATTATTCATGCAGTTCACTCCGCCAGGAGTGGACATAAGCATCTCATGGATCTGTTACAAACAATATCGAATACTTTTCTGCTCAGGAATAATATTAGCTTAATTTGTTTGCTACCTTTGTGTGTTTACCAGGGAAATGTCAAAAAAAAATTAAAAAAAAGTGGGGCTTCATGCTGAGGCGCTGTACAGACGGATCCGATTGGTAAACCCTAATAATGTAGACCCAGCACAGGATCTCTCATCGTGGGTAAAAAGTGGGTCTGGGGTGGGTCCAGCAGTGGCCGAAGATCGTGCGGGGACAAAGCGGGGGAAAAAAAAAGATGGGAGACGAAGAGATCCGTGTGCCCAACGCGATAAAAACTGAAATAAAATAGGAGATGAGGTTGTCTCGCCCTTTACCTTCTGGCCTAAGATCTTCATCGTTTATAGCGTTTGCGTGTTAAACATCAGCTGCAGTATCGGAAGCGGACAAGGAACCTTGAACATTTGCAGGATAACAGAATCTGCTTTCTGTATCCCGGACAGATGTTTATTGTGATTGTGCAGGAGCGTGAAGTATATCACTCGCCAAAAAGTTTAGGACCCCTGGCCTGAAGGGCATCCAAAAAAGTACATGCGACCTTCTGGGATCATCGAGGACGGCGTCGTTGTTGCCATACTATAAATGCCTACAATCGAAGCCGTCTTTGTGATCTTGTCGCTTTCAAAGGCCTTCGAACCTCCTTCAAATCTGTAATGATTTCGTCCGCTGCGCCCGCTCTTGGAATCATGCTCGTCCAATGTATGCTTGGAGGACACAACAGCATACAAAATCACCAATCACGGCTCGATAAACGGTCGCGGAAATCACCAAAGTTGAATTTGTCCCAATTGAACAGAGCCACAGATGTCTTGAGACGCCATAAACGTACTGACTGCAGGTCGCTTCTATAGCCTCTCAGACATTGATTTGCGTGTCGGCAATATGCCTGTAGCCTATTTCGAGTCCTTATCCCAACTTAGCCCTCAATTTAGGCAGTTTATTGACAATCGTCAATGCAAGCTGATAATGTGTAACATCAACTGCATTGTTACGATGACATTGGTAGAGGTTTTACCCAATGCTGTGGATGGCTGAGTGAGAGTAATAACCACCGAAAGGTAGGGCATGGTCTCGCGACAGGTTCTGCATGATCATGAGAGGACTCTGAGAAAAAAAGAGGGCAAAGGTTGCTCAGGAGTGACTGAGACAAAAAGGGCATGATTTATTGTTGCAGTGCGATGCCGATGTCCTCTGTTCTGGCGAATGAAGTTTGTAGTAGTGTGTTTCTTAGTGACACGGGCTGGAGGATGGACAGGATAGCGTGTAAGAGAGAAGCTCAACTTCGCCATGTTTTTCGGTCTTATTGCGTCCCGTATGAGTTCCACTGAAATCTACGCGCCGACTCCTTCGAGGTCATGTTGCACGCCAAGGAAAGTCTCCACGAAGTCAATGCTGCACTCTTGAGAGTGTGTATGCGGGGGAGGACCATGAAAAGGAGGATAGGTCCAATTGCTTAGTGGGATGTAGGTGCTGCACCAGCCATGGATAGTGTTCAACGGACTGGACGCGTCTTGGTGCCACAGAACGCGGGATAATTGGTCGATGGGGCATGGACGTGGTGACTGCCCACGAATGAACGTAGAGAGTCCCCGGCAGTGAAGGCCTCCTTCGCCCTCCTTCCCGCGCTTATTTCCTCAGCCCACCCGTCCCTCGCCCTCTCCTTGTTTGCGCCTCTCCTGCCTGCGCCTCCGCTGCTTCAGCACACTCTCGGGTCGACTCTTCCCAACACGCTAGTCGCTGCGGCAGAGACACAGCCCAGTCTACACCTCGACGCTCACCCAAATCCACCGTGCTGTGTCCCGTGGTCAAGCAAGACTGCACCCCTTGACCAGACCCGCATCCCATCTCTCCTCTTTTACAACCTACTCTCTTTCTTCATCGCAACTGCAGATTGGAAACAAAATAAAAAGTACCACTGCAATAACGAAAACAAAACAGCAGTGCCGACACAGTAGCCATGTCCAACGCGGTGACGCTACGCATCACAAAGGAGCTGTCAGAGTTCGCAAAGAACCCTGATCATCAGCTTTTTCTCCATTACGGTACGGCTCATTCCAACGTCGGTGGCAAAGCCGTTCGAAGGACCCCCAGTACGCGCTTATTGCCAAAGACTGAATGGCTTTCGTTGTTTTCTCTCTGCCTATCATCCTTTTCTTTGCTTAGATGATTCAAACATTATGAACATCAAGGCCATGATTACCGGCCCCCCTGATACACCGTAAGACAATCTATATGACCAATTGGTGGATGCAAACGACCACGAGAGCCATGGACGAACGTCAAGGAGAAGGGGAAAGTGAAGAGGAGCCGCTCCAGGGGCTTGGTTATCACTTTATACAGCAGGATGAGCAAGATTCTTACTTGGCACTGATCATGTGGAAATGAGCTAGCAGTGCACAGAGCGGTATTCAACCAAGGTTCTCTCTCTATTGTTTGTTATGGACTATTAGGTATTGCTTGGGGCAATTCGAATTCAGCTTGCAGTTTCCAAAGGACTATCCGACCAATCCACCCAAAGGCATGCTGCGGCTCTAATTTATCGCTATGCTGTACATATCTGATATTGTGGAAATGGTCGATTAACCTTGTCTTTTGAATATTATCTCCACGTTTTGTAGTTCTCGCCTTGACAACCAACCACGGTCGAACACGATTTAACCCTAACGTAACCCTTTACAAGTTTACCAGCAATTAGCTATGTCCTTTACGGTCGCTGTTTATGATCAATGTACTTACAGAATTACACCCTCTAATTGCTGCTGGTTTTCTATTCAGATCTATGCAGGTGGAAAAGTATGCCTCAGTATCCTTGGCACGTGGAGAGGCAATGCAGGAGAACAATGTAGGGATGAATGCAGGAGTTTGAAGTACAAAGGCGCCAGATAAACGTCCCAAGCCAGTACTGACTGGCCCATTTCTGTCGCAATGATAGGGTCTTCGGCGCATGGGATCACAAGCATCTTGTTAAGCATTCAGTCACTTATGAGCGATATGCCTGTATGTCCTTTTCCTGTGATGATATTACCAATTCTCCTCGAAAGATAAGAGCTTTTAGACATAGCCATATTGATACACATTCACGACGTTCTGCCTCTCTACTTACAGTATCGCAACGAACCAGGACATGATCTCGAGAAAGACCTCACCAAACTTGAGCCTTATAACCAAAAGATTCGTCATGGTGCGTGCACTGCCCTTGCATGATACTGCGTCTCCTGATCCTTCCACTGGCATGTATCTAATACATGGTTCGCTTTTTGTTACATCTTATGTAGAGACAATCCGTATCTCAATCTGCGACAGGCTTGAGAGGTTTCTCGGAATCAACCAACCTCTCTATTATAACGGGCTGACGGACGCGTCAGCCCCTTCGTCATCATCCTCACCTTCATCGCCTTTAAATACAACGTCGTCCAGCAGTACACTTGTGACACCAGTCGGCACGCCCAACTCCTCCGGAACCCCAACGCTCTCCACCCCAGCTCTGTATGAGCCGCTTACGCCGCTCTACTCGTCGAGTGTTTCCGCAAGCGATGAATTTTCGGATTTGTCAAAGCGCCTCTTCCTGGCCTACTACGATATCTACCAGCACACTGTCCAGACAGAGTCTGCCATTGTCAAGGACGGAACGCCCTTTTACAAGGCGCCTTTCGAGTTTGGAGGCAACAAGATGGATGGCACATTCAACTATGCATCTTTGGCGAAGCGTCTGGAGGTTATCAAGACTACTATTGAAAAGGAGACCTCAGAGTGGATTACGCAGTCAAGCCAGTGGATCAGTACCTCGAGTCGGATGTCAAGCAACCTCCGGCGACAGTTCGAGCAGATCCGCGAGTACTATCGTGAGAACAACACTGGAGGCGTTGAAGTGGAGCTGGTTGATGACAATCCATTTGTCTGGACTTTCACGCTGTTCGGCAAGCCGATGAGGTTAATTTTGGAGTCAATTGCATGTCATGTCTGCTATAGGTACTTTCAATAGCACTCTAATTTTAACGCAATTTCCTCCGCCTTCCTTTGGATATCCCACATTAGCAATTACGACGGCGGCATGTTCAGAGTTCAGATGGTTTTCCATGACTCCTTCCCTGAGATCCAGCCGCGCGTCAAGTTCTTGACGCCCATGTACCATGTCCATGTAACCTCTGATGGGATGCCATTCTACAGCGTAGATAAGCCCGACGATGTGAGATTCCATATGGAGGCAATCAGCCGCCTTATTCTCGAAGATGAACCATCAACCAACCCATCGACACATGTCAACTTACAGGTACGTCCATAACGGGCAACGGACCGTCAAGTTTTTTTTTTTCTATCCTCGGTAGTAATTATTACTTGTTTATTTCTTGAATATGAAAATTAGGCAGCCAAGCTTCACTTTGGAACAAAGGAACAGCGTCGGGAATACAACAGAAATGCGCGACGATGCGCTAGTCGCTCGACCGACTATTTCGAGTAAAAATTCGACCAAGACATTCCCAGAACGTGAAGGAATCACAGGTCTGTCGGGCTACGCTATTGTGTGCTGTTCTCTACCTTCCATTATCTACCGATTCGTCTGTTATTTGTATAAAAGTCCCAATCGAATATGACTACCGTGCGCTCGACTATCCAAGGAGACTGTATTTGCGTTTCCTAGTAGAGAGAGGGAGCAACCCTCAATAAATTTACTGAATGGGCAGTTCACCTGTAAACAGAGGGAGTAATCAATCATTGGAGCTTTGGGTCATTTTTTTTTCTTGCCACCGTGCTTGAAACACTCCAGTGAAGAGAAGGCGTTGTAACTGTTGTTGGTGTGATGGTGGTCAAGGTGCACCCTGGGTCTGAGCTTGCCGAGAACATGTTGGCCAGCAGCCATCGAGGGTACGCAGAATTCGATATTAGGTTTTGGGGTTGTGCCTGTATAAAAGGAGGGTCGAAGCCGGTGGTCTTTTGTTCCTTGTTCCAGTTGAACAAGAAGACCGTTGTGCTGATCACTCGCTACAGTGTGCGTGGTTGTGCGTTAGACCCTTGTATTCAGTGTGGAACACAAATTATTCGAGCATTCAGATTGGGAGCTTCCTTACTCCATACAACTGTAAAAGAACTATCTCCAAGCGCAACAACCACTGGCACAAGTATTTCCAAATACGGACCAGACTTGACAATGGCATGGTGATACGAACGAACGACTACATTTGCTTTAATGACAAGTGCCGTATTGGAAGGAGAGGTTATTGTTTGACAACCAATTGAAAGGCCGGCGGTGGCCAAGCGGACAAAATGTCATAAACGATTGTTGTTTTTTATTCATAATCTGCTTGCCATAAGCATTGCTGTAATAGACCATGAATGACAGCGACCAGCGCCATCCTTCCGGCTAAATGTGTTTTCTCATTATGATGTGATAATTTACAGTGCAATACAATACACAGGGCTTTCTTAGTACTTGAGAGGAGCGATTCCGATCTGGGAGTTACCCTGGTCAAAGACGCAGTAGTTGTTCTTGATGAAGACATCACCCAGGATCCAGAGATCGTTCTGGCCGCCCTGGATACCGGAGACACAGTTGCCGGAGCCATCGCCGATATCTTCGAAGGCCAAATCGGCAACGGGGACATTGAAAGCAGTACCACCCATCGTGAAGGAGACGTTGTCGGTAGAGTCCTTGAGTGAGCAAGGAACCAGCCATCCGTTGGTGGGATCGTTGGTCGCACCTTGGATGCTACCGTGGATGGCCTGAGCAGCAGCATCGCTGACAATGACCAAGGTCGTGCCGGTGTCGACGATACCCTGCGAGGATTGACCGAGGGACTGACCATTGTATCCGGCATCATCGATCGCGACCTGCCAGTAACCCTCCTGGGTAACGGGGACGTAGGTCAGATCACCATCGAACTTTGTGGTATCGATGTCGCCAAAGAGGTACTCACCGCCAACGCCGCCGTTGCGACGGACGGAGGGGAGGAAGACTGAGACGACGGGTTTGCTCAAGGCGCCGGCGGCGATAGCGTTGTCCATAAAGGTCTTGACGCCGCTGACGGATTCGATAGTGTCGAAACCGAGACCGAAGAGACCATCAGAGGGGGAGGAGCTGAACTGGGAGGATTCCTGGGTGGCGAGACCGATGATCTGCTGGACAGAGACACCACCGACGTTGACGACGTCGGAGCCGAGGATGCCGGAGGCGGTGGAGCCATCGCCGTAGGAAATGTTCCAATGGCGGCCATCCTTCTTGAAGGTCGAGGACTTTGTGGAGTCGAACTGGGAGTGCTTCTTGCAGGCGGAGGTGGTACAGGTGCTGGAGGGGAACCAAATATCGGATGAGCCCTAGTAGTGATAAATGAGACAGAGGGAAATAGCATTGAGTATTCTGATGCCAAGACGCGTACTTGTCGGCATGACGTTATAAAGCAACGAATGAGCGGATTTCGTAGGCCACAGCCGAAAGCACTTACAGTGTCAAAGTCCAGCTTGACATCCTGGGCGGGTGTTCCAATGGAGACGGTTCCATAGTACTCGAGATCGGGGCTGACATCAGTAATGGGAACATCGCCCGAGGCGAGGATGTTGATGCTGGGGTAACGTCTGTTCAGCTTGGCCATCTGGGCGCGGGTGTTATGCTTGAAGTTGGAGTTGCGGGTCAATTTGACGGCTTTACCATTGTGGCCGGGATGCGGACGTCTGTTGATGGGGGCGGCATCTGTGATGGCGAGCACGGCGATAGCCAGGGAGATGAATGCAGTGATTCTCATGGTCTTTTTTTTTTTTTTTTTTTGGATGGGTAGTGCGTTTCTTTTTTTGTTCGTTGAGTGTAGAGGATGTAGTGAGTGTAGAGGATGTAGTGAGTGTAGAGGATGTAGTGCTGAGTGGAAGTGGGCGGTACGGGTGGGTTTTATACTTGAGGACTCGTGCATCCTCGCGGCTGTGTAATGGAAATGTCCTCGGAAAGGGAGAGATCATTGGTGTGGAAGAACAATTGGATAGGATGGACGGGTGTCATAGAACGGTCAGAAAATGTCATGTCAGCAGGGTCCAATCTTATTTGAGTTTGTCCGCTCATCAAGCGCGCGCACGCCCTCCGTGTAGGGTCCAGGTGGATGCGGTCGGCCCTTTTTCCGACTAATAAATCGAGCAATAAAAAATCATTTGGACTCTGGTGCGACGAGAGACCAATTTATTATTATATTGTCGCTAGCACGAACCCCTCCGTCCCATTTTGAGCACTGCCAAGGGTACACCCTATCGCGGAAACATACCCAAATGGATACGGAAACACGCCGAGCTGATGTCTTGACCAATAAACAGCCGAGTCATCTATAAAGAATAAATTGTAGGCTGTAGACACTAAATTGGTATGCATATCCAAGTACGTAACTCAGGTCCGGGTTCCGTGATAGGTGGCGGCTCTGCTGGCGGCATGCAGGGGCAAGGTGTTCATCGTCGCTCTTACATGTACCTGTCTCTTTGAGAAATGAGAATGCATTAGCGTCGTATCCTTCTAATTGCCTCAACGAACGCCGCCTTTTCATCCTTTCACACGCGCTAAGGATCTGCACTGCATGCCCAATCAACTGATTGCGAGGACGCTTCCTGAGAACATGCCTTCCTTTCAGTGGAGTCAACCTTTTTTTTTTTTTGGTCATTGCATTCCTCTCAAGAAGAAGAGAACCCGCCATCTGTTTACGCGCTTCTATCCTGAATAACTGTGAATGACTGTTGGATCATATACTGCAGCATTATTAGGTTAAGAAAGGATCGAACCCTAGATGACGTTATCCACTTTCGTTTTCTCTCTCCCTACGTAAACAGCACCCTTACTCTGTCACTGAGAGCCTCCTACCCCGTGATTTGGTCGTGTATGTATGCACTTAAGGTCTTGACGCTTATGCGAGCCGTGGGTAAGCAATCGTTTCTGTCCATCATGAAACTTTAAGTTGCGCAACAGTATGCCAACTTGATGTATTTTGTGAGCACCTTTCTCAGTAAGCGAATGGACACACCATTTCCATTTCTGGCATGGTTTGGCTCATGCAATGATTAGAATCCTATGTCTCGCAGTGAACCGAGGATATAGTCTGCCATCCATATCCATGGCGCCACTTTAGGCGCTCAATGCTGTTTATTATAATGGAAGCAGGAGTGATTGACTCATCGCTCATGTCCCGGCTGAGGGTTCCTGTAGGATTGAGACTACATACAACTTCTGATTTTACTGTCAGAGCGATGTTGGATTGAACTGTGATTCCGCTGCACTCTGTGGTAGACGTGGTCCTTGGACAGACAGATCCTTCGAAACAAAAATCATCGCAACAGGCCGTAAAACGAGAAATATCCTAAGTCCGGACTGTTGCATGCAACACCAGTGCCGTAAATTTTGACTTAATTAACTGGAGTCGCCCGTTCAACATGAGATCCATAGCTGGATCAATGCGTCGTTTGCGGTTGGTATGACCGAATACTGGTCCTTGGAGTTGGAAGCTATGCATCGTGGAGTTGACTATATCCCCTCACTGTGACGGCAGAGGCCAATTTCCGGAGGTAGTCAATTAAAGCTTCTCAGTTTAACCCAATATCCAACTCATAGACATCTCGCGTCTTGATCGGCCCCTCTCGGGTTGAATATAGATGTCTGTCTAGCGGACTTTCGAGGTGCTCAAGCGATTGCCTGCCAATACAAAAGGCTGGGATGATGAGTACGCGAAGCGAGGGTGATCCTTGAGGACGAATATAAATGTGCAGCTGATAAGCTATAGCCAATCGCCGATATCCTCTGTTCCTCCGCAGTACAGTTCAGTGATCGGTCTTCTAGTGCGATCCAGACTTCATATGTGATGAATGAGAAGCAAGTAGTGAACAAGTCGCGTTCTTTTTTATTTTAAAGGCAATAATATCGATTTCTTATTTTCTGTTTTTTTAACTGAAGAGGGATTGCCAATGGTATTTACGAGGCGTGACCAGCATGCCTAACTAACAAAGTCCATAGAATTTTCATGATCGGTGGGGAAGCCTTCCTTCGTTCGTCAAGAACAAGACCTTAAACGCCAACAAGAGGAGCAATTCCGATGCTGGGGGACGAGGTCTGGGAGAAGACGCAGTAGTTGTTCTTGATGAACACATCACCCAGAATCCAGAGATCGTTCTGGCCACCCTGGACACCAGAGACACAGTTGCCGGAACCGTCACCAAGATCCTCGTAGGCCAAGTCAGCAACCGCGACGTTGAAGGCCTTGCCACCCATCGTGAACGAGAGCTTATCGGTGCTCTGCGCGACCGAGCAAGGAACCAGCCATCCGTTGGTGGGATCGTTAGTCGAACCCTCGATGTTACCGTGAATAGCCTGAGCAGCGTCGTCACTGACGATGATCAAAGTCGTACCGGTGTCGACGATACCCTGCGAAGATTGACCGAGGGACTGGCCATTGTATCCAGCATCATCAATCGAGATCTGCCAGTAGCCCTCCTGGGTAACGGGGATGTAGGTCAACGAGCCAGAGAACTTGGTGGTATCAATGCCTCCAAAGACGTAGGCACCACCTTGACCATTGAAGACACGCTCCGAAGGAAGGAAGACCGAGACCACGGGCTGGGTAAGGGCACCGGCAGCGATGGCGTTGTCCAAGAATGTCTTGACACCGCTCACGGATTCGATGGTGTCGAAGCCAAGACCGAAGAGGCCATCGGCAGGAGACGAGCCGAACTGGGAGGACTCCTGGGTAGCGAGGCCGATTGTTTGGCGAACTGCGACGCCGCCGACGCTGACGATGTCCGATGCGAGGGTTCCAGAGGCGGTGGAGCCATCGCCGTAGGAGATGGACCAGGAGCGACCATCCTTTTTGTAGGTCGAGGAACTGGAGGGGTTGAAGCGGGTATGCTTCTTGCAGGCAGAGGTCGTGCACGAGGTGGACGGGAACCAGATGTCGGACGAGCCCTGTCATGCACAGAATTAAAGACGCGGTTAGGAATTGAGCCGCCTTGACTGCGCATTGACCTTATGCATGCATTAAAACTGTGTTTGCAATCAACACTTACGGTATCAAAGTCCAGCTTGACAACCTGGGCAGGCGAACCCACAGAGACACTGCCGTAGTACTCAAGATCGGGGCTGACATCAACCAAAGGGACCTTGCCCGAGGCGAGGATGTTGATGCCAGGGTAGCGCTTGTTCAGCTTGGCGATCTGGGCGTGGATGTTATGCTTGAAATGAGGGTTACGCGTCAGGGGGACAGCGTGGCCCTTGTGGTTAGGCTTGTGGATGGGCGAGGCATCGGTGAAAGCGAGGACCGCGGCGGCCAGCGAGACGAGAGCAGTAATCTTCATGCTGAAGCTGATTGTTAGTGTGGTTGATGTGTTGTGAAGGGGAGAGGGCGGGTAAGGAACAAAAACAGCTGGGGGTTTCCTTCGTTTTTATACGCGTCAATGAGTTCTCACGAATACCCTCGCCAACGACCTGGAATCGGTCTCTTCCTGCTCATAAAGTGAACAAAATATATGAACCGTTGCACATTCTCTCTTCATTGCATTGGTTGCTATTACTGTTGATGGGAAACAGGTGCATGGGACTGGATAGAGAAGAAAGCGGTAATTGCGCGGCAGGTGGACATGGCCAAAGATGGACAAGAGTGAACATTTGGACATCAACAAACACGCGAATGCTCTGCCCAAACAAACAAACAAAACACGCAATAAAAACTACAAGGTGCAGGCTCAACCATTTACATCGTGGGAGACAGCGAGGGAGTGAATGCGGCAATCTCATTGGCTAGCCGCTGGCCCCTAGGAGGAGAACCGGCCAGGTGCGGTCTGTTTGTTGTTTTCCTTCAACATGTTATGAGCGTTGTACAGGGTGACAAAATAGGATCAATTCTTCCCTGATGGGAAAAATGAGTGCTCATTCCTATCAATTTGTGCTAGTACGGGCGCAGGTATGCTCGAATCCCTCTCAGACGCCCATTTTGTACTCGCCCAATGATTGGACATGGACTCGTCATGAAGCGTGTGATTATGCACCCTATTGACGATATGCGGGCTCCTCAACCGTCATCCTCACTTATGTGAAAATGCGAGCAAGCGAGGCAAGGGTCTTACAAGATGTCCCTGACTGCAAACTTCTCCCTCTGCTTCTTTTGAGTCGCAACAATGAAAATGTTTAAGGAACGATCGATGGAGCTTGATTGGTCATATCCAATACCAGTGTCATGTTACGTCCTGCGATCCTTGAAACGTACATGTAAATTTAAAATATTCATTCCAGAGCTGAGGACATCTTTGCTCATTCATAAATTCTGCTCAGCGGTCGGTGGACCAGTTCATAGCCATGTGAGAAAAGCAGACCAAAGATTTCCCGAAAGTATCGTCGTTGAAGTGTGTGTTCTCACGGTAGTAGAGGCCCTCGGCATGCTGACATATGTGCATACTCATTCTAATCTGCAAGACATTCCTTGTTCAGGTTTTGCCGCGAAAAGCTACGTAAATAAACATGCGCGTCTTTACCACTTGCATACATGCAGGTGTTATTATTGAGATGAGAGCCAGTTAATTACGCCTTGGCCGCTTCTCCAAGCGTGCCTTCTCATGTCTGTCGCCGATGAAGAGGAAACAGCTCAAGGGCCGAGGGCATACACCTACACAGTTACACATGGATTCAGGGACCAAACTCTGTTCATAAGTGTTTGACCAATCATATCCAAAGGAGCTCATGATGCGAAGGGAAGAGAAGGCGTGATATAATTATAATAATAATAATAATAATATCAACCACAAGAATGTTGGCATATGAAGGAAGCTAGACACGGCGCCCCTTCCAATAGTTTTGACGCGTCGCATTTACAGGATTTGGAGTACCAGATGAATGCGCAAGGGACTTTAAACCTCAAGTTACTGGTACGAAAGGTTCTGTTGCTACCAGAGCCACTCACAAGAACTATTCTAACCCTCACGTCTAACCGAACTGCTTTTTGAAGAGAAGGACTGATGAGCAATCACCAAAGTCTTCAGAACGCGTCAGTCTGACCCAGGAGATAGTGACAAGGAACCCCCCCCACACACACACACACACACACAGATACACACACACAGGATACGGATGAGGAGGAAGAGGAGCGCGAAGCAGATTCTTTGTCTGTCTCTAGCATCAGTCTTCCTTATGACAATGGGTTATATGCCAAAAGAGAATATCAAAAGAAATGGGTTGCCATGATCAGTAGCACCAATGGAATCAAATAAAAATTTGTAAGGTCGTTCTTGAAAAAATACGAACAGAATACGCAGCGCCCAAACAGGCTCCAACTATGCCTCGTGAACTATCTCCTACAGCGCGTTTCCAGGCGCTTATAATCCTGGGAAACCAATTCCATCGTTTACGCCCATCAACGTATCAACGTTTCCAGTAGTGGCACGCGTTTTCCCATGATGACAGAAGTACATGCTCTGTATTCACCATTGGAAGCTGTCTCAAGCAAAGCATGCTGTGTGGTGTAAGCGAGCCGACAGCGACATAAGAAAGAAAAAAAAAAAAAAAAAAAAAAAAAAAAACTCGGCGCATCAAACGGGCGCACAAGCCGATCGCCGCTATTTATGGTAATCTTGTAGATACTGGGTATCAAAGATATAAGGCGCGTCAACTAGCAGGTAACTGAAGTTAGACAAATCATACCGACAAGAGACAAGATTAAAAAGAATGTAGGATATTTATTATCTGAGATAGTAGATGATACGGTATTAGGGTTTGGTATTGAAGGTAGAGCAGCTGCGAATCTCAGATCCGCTTAGTACTTGAGAGGAGCGATTCCAATGCGGGCGGTAACACCCTGGTCAAAGACGCAGTAGTTGTTCTTGATAAAGACATCGCCTAGAATCCAGAGATCGTCCTGGCCACCCTGAATGCCAGAGTAGCAGTTGCCAGAGCCATCGCCGAGATCCTCATAGGCAACGTCAGCAACAGGGACGTTGAAGGTCTTGCCACCCAAGGTGAATCCAACATTGTCCTTGCTTGACTGCAGCGAGCAGGGGACAGACCAGTAGGCGGGATCAGTGGCAGTCTCAGGAGTAAAGACCGAACCAGGGATCTGGGCGTGGACAGCCTTGGCGGCAGCGGTGCTAATGATTACCAAGGTCGTGCCGGTGTCGACAATGCCCTCAGAGGCCTGACCAAGAGATTTGCCGTTGAAGGTGATGTCATCCATGGGAATCTGCCAGTACCCTTTGCTCGAGACGTTGATATATGTCAAGGAGCCAGAATACTTGGTCGAGTCGATGCCTCCAAAGAGATACGCGCCACCAACACCGCCGTTGCGGCGATAAGAGGGCAAGAAGACCGAGACCACGGGCTGGGCAAGAGCACCGGCAGCGATGGCGTTGTCCAAGAAGGTCTTGACACCACGAACGGACTCAATAGTGTTAAATCCAAGACCGAAGAGACCATCCTCAGGGGAGGAAGCGAACTGAGCTGACTCGGCAGTGGCAAGACCGATGGTCTGGCGGACAGAGACACCACCGACGCTGACAATGTCGGATCCAAGGATACCGGAGGCACTAGACTGGTCGCCATAGGAAATCTTCCATTGGCGACCATCCTTCTTGAAGGTCGAGGACTTGGAGGAGTCGAACTGAGTATGTTTCTTGCAGGCGGCAGTAGTGCAGGCACTGGAGGGGAACCAGATGTCGGACGAGCCCTAATAGACCAGAAGTTAATATGCAGTCGAAATGTGAGTAGTCTTGATCAAGCGTAATGCGTTTCGGACGTCAATTTTTGGGGGGATACTCACAGTATCAAAGTCCAGCTTGACAACCTGAGCAGGGGTTCCGACAGAGACGCTGCCGTAGTACTCAAGGTCGTGTTTGACGTTGGTCAAGGGAACACGGCCGCTAGATCCAGCCTGAATGCGGGTGCCAGCTTTGTTGCCATAACGGGAGTTCATCTTGTTGATCTGAGCCTTGGTGTTGTGCTTGTAGTTGGGGTTGCGTTCCAGAGGAATAGCATGACCGTGTCTTGGGGGGCTCCTGAGAGGCGAAGCTTCGGCGATGACTAGGACAGCGGCAGCCAAGGATACGAGAGCGGTGATCTTCATGATAGAGAGGATTTAGGGGATTTAGGCGGAGAGAAAGGTGAGGAGAAGAGGAAGATGGTGTTGATGGGACAAGAAAAGGTGGAGAGGCTCTATACTTTTATATAATTGGCGACGCGATGGTTGCTATATTGAACAGTGTATGACAGGGATAATGATGTGGTATAGAGCAGCGAATGTTACCAAGAATCAATAAGGAAAGTAAAGGTCCATGTAGGAAGGGTAGCCGGGCTTCGATTTGCCTCAAAATGGCACACCTCATGTCGCGTTGGATAGTAGTTGCATAGTAGTATCTCGTAGTGGGCTGTATTGGCTGCGTTGTATCCGATATCCCGAGGAACACCTGGTGACGAATTTGGAAATGTATATGGTTGAAATGACCCTTGGGATCTATGCCCTGCGGCAGATAATTCCGGGATTGATTTCTCAGGCGATATGCAAGGGCTTCGTTTGTTTGTCGTGCCTGAGTGAGCACAAGAACCTTAAATATCGCGGTCTTTTAAACTGGTCCTTCTCATAAACCAATGCACGCAGTAGTCTATGGCGTCCGTCATTGCTAATATCGGCAGCATTAGTCTAGCATGAACTCCCATGGACGATTGCGCCTTTGGTACATGCAAGCTGATACTTCGGCGTGCGCGACATGAGCACGCATACTATTGACGGCTTAGAACATGTATGCTCGGTGAAGAACAGGAGCGATGTTATAGAAAAAAGAGAGAGAGGGACGGTGAAAAGGAATGAGCGGATGGTTCATGTTAGACAGATACTTTGCTGCTGCCTTGGATTTTTTCTTAGTAGCCCATACAGCGTAAATAGAGAAGCACTAACATATGCTTTGTCCCGATATTATTTGGATCTTGCTTCGCACTTGGAATGAGATATTGCTGTCAGCTAATAAAACATATCTCGCCAATGTAGAATCATTCGCCTAGACTGGAGCCCTGCAATCACCTGTCCGGTCTTCCGTGCTGCGGATTCATCAACAGTAGAAGAGCACTCAATTAGGCTGTGAATGGAGACCGGTCAAGTAAGAGGGCTAAGGGAATATTTGCGCCTGTTGTACCTGTGAGCGAACTAAAAAAGATACCATTCCGTGGCTACATGATTTAAACGTTTCTCATTGCCGAGGAAGAAAAAAAAATGCCTCGTGAGGACGCGATGACAATTCAGGGTCTGCATCTGTATCTATACGGCGTATGAGATGACTGAGAGTATAAGGGAGAATAAGAACCGGATGAACAGCAATTGCTCTTCCAGACGAAAACGTATCTACTACATAGTAAAATACAATTTTACGAACAGCTGGACATGATTAACACCCTGGCTCTCGTCAACGGGCCCAATTATCAACGCCATTGCCATTAGTTCCCTTCACGCGCCATGGTGACATCTTGATTTGCTCGCGTATATATGGAGAAGAGCCCGCGCTAATGCGGGATCTATGCATGAGTAACTGGCGCCGTCTGCCCTTTTAGTACCTCATCTCTTTCTTCCAAAGGGCGCGTCCGCCTGGTCGTTACACGGTTTGGACGCAATAACCCATGAGCATCTGGACTCCGCTTTCCAACCACAGTTCTAGAACTGGTTGCCGAGCTCCATTTATATGACGTGATCTTATGCAGTTACAATTTCATTCATGTCCCTGTTGCCTCGTTTGCGAGGCTGCAAGGGAAGTACTTTTACAAGAATACGGGCCCTTGATCTGCTTAGATTCCTCGCGTTTCGTCTACATCACGCAATAAAGAGCCTGTTACAGAACTGAGTTTGGCACCACGGTTACCGCTGACTTGCACCATGCTAGCGTGGGAATAGATATCTCCACCTACGTAAAAGACGTGTTCGAGTCACCCATGACTCTATCCTGCTGAATGCAATTGTGATTCGAGCAAAGCACTATCCATATTCAAATATAGCACTCAATGAGTTAGCTCTCCGAGAAACGTAGAGGAAGACATGGAAGAATGGTGGCCAACCTATCAGTCCACAGGCTATAGGGTTACCAACTATAATTTGGTTCGCGTTTACTATTCATACTAGACCCTCGCCAAATTCCGCACACAACTAAAAGGCATAGCTGTAAATGTGACTGAAAGATTGAGTAGGTGTAAGGCTGACCAGCAAACCGTTATTTTTATTTATTATTCATACGAGAGTAGTTCATTAAAAACTGCCAGTTAAGCAGGGCAGTGGTATATTTAGTACTTGAGAGGAGCGATTCCAATGCGAGCTGCGCCCTGGTCAAAGACGCAGTAGTTGTTCTTGATAAAGACATCACCCAGAATCCAGAGATCATCCTGGCCACCCTGGACACCAGAGAAACAGTTGCCGGAACCGTCGCCAAGATCCTCAAACGCGAGATCAGCAAAGGGGATGCTGAAGGTCTTGCTTCCCATCTTGAATCCAACGCTGCCGCTGGTGTTGGTCTTGAGCGAACATGGAACAACCCAACCGTTGTTGGGGTCGTTCTTGGCGCCCTTAACCTTACTGTGGATGGCCTTTGCGGCAGCATCGCCGACAATGACCAAAGTCGTACCGGTATCAATGATGCCCTCGGAGGCTTGACCTACAGAGACGCCATTTACACTGCTGTCGGCGATATGGATCTGCCAGTAGCCCTTCTGAGTGACAGGAACATAGGTCAATGCACCAGTGTACTTGGTGTTATCGATGCCTCCAAAGAGATACGCGCCACCAACGCCACCGTTGCGGCGGACGGAGGGCAAGAAGACTGAGATCACGGGCTGGGCAAGAGCACCGGCAGCGATGGCGTTATCCATAAAGGTCTTGACACCGCGAACGGACTCGATAGTGTTAAATCCAAGACCGAAGAGACCATCCTCGGGGGAGGAAGCAAACTGAGTTGACTCGGCAGTGGCAAGACCGATGGTCTGGCGGACAGAGACGCCACCGACGCTGACAATGTCGGAGCCGAGAGTACCGGAGGCGGTGGAGCCATCACCGTAGGAAATCTTCCATTGACGGCCATCCTTCTTGAAGGTCGAGGACTTGGAGGAGTTGAACCGGGTATGCTTCTTGCAGGCAGCGGTAGTGCAGGTACTGGAGGGGAACCAGATATCGGACGAGCCCTGTTGTGATGAACAGAATTATAGTAGACATTGTGAGTATGCGAGCGATCAAAAAGACATTGTTTACCATCAAAGCAGTGCGTAGACGAATATGCCGACTTACGGTGTCAAAGTCCAGCTTGACAACCTGTGCAGGCGAACCGACAGAGACGCTGCCGTAGTACTCAAGATCGGGGTGGACGTTGGTGAGAGGGACGTTGCCGGTCGATCCCTTGAGGATGTTCATGCCGGGATAGCGCCTGTTCAACTTGGCAATCTGGGCGTGCGTGTTGTGCTTGAAGTGCGGGTTGCGAGTCAGGGGGACAGAGTGTCCATTGGGGTTGGGGGCAGCCTCGGAGAGGGCCAGGACTGCGGCGGCCAGAGAGACAAGGGCGATGAATTTCATGTTCGTGACAACGACTGTGGTGGGGTGGGGTGGTGCTGTAGAGAGAGGAGAGGAGAATGGACGAGGGTGAGGATGCTTGGAGAGTGGCCAAGGTGAGAAGAAAACGCTTCGCTTTATAAGAAAAAAAAACGGCATGACGCTACGGATGAAACATAAAGCCCTGGACAGGGTTGATTCCCAATAAAGTTCCAGGGTTTTTTGCCTGCAGCCAAAACACCCGGATTAGGGAATACAGTGTCCATTCACTTCCCCACTGAACTGTCCAGATGGTGCAGGCTAAGTTTTAAGAGCCCGCCTCAATCAAATTGATTTTAATTACGAAACCATTCATTGCATTATGGTAGTCGACCAATTGCCTAAGGAGGTCCTTTGGTCTAACGCTCGACTCTTCAGAATATGCTTGCGTCCATGGGAAGGATCATGAAAAGAGGGATAAAACATTAATATATTAAGCTGGATACATTCAATAACATACAAGATACGTTCCCCTTCCATGAATCTGACTAACATAATGTACTTTACAGCGCTTACGCTTGGCGCCGGTTTCTCTCTCTGTATTGCTTATGTCTCTGCAGTAATCTCCATAGTACAGTTGAGGAGTCCGTCTCTTAGTAGTAAACGATCGGTCGTTCGCAGTTTAGTGAATTACGCGCCGTTGCTTCACCTTTTACCCCAGAGTCAAGATGTGCGCTTACTAGGAGGATATACGTTTGGAGCCGGAAGAACAGCGATTGGACAGTTTGTTGCCCGGTGATGCCAAGCATCAGCAATAGTGGAAGAGATACTTGATTCCTTGGACCCAGGTACCAGGTACGGCGTACACGTAATAATGATGCGCAATTGCACGTGTGGACAAAACGGACCGCAGGATTCAGCCAATCAACTGGTTCCGCAATATTGCTGTGGTACCAGATGGGCGAGCGTTTAACGTTTCGCTCCATATCCGCTTCAGCCTATCGCCACTGTTCTGTTGTCTCACCAGACCCCGCTGGACCTTAATCATGACGATAAAGCATTCATCATCCGCAGTTGAATACTCCCACGCCCCATCTCCGTTGTCATTTCGCTATTTTTATTCAGCATTGCGAGCATCTCAGTTTAATTGTCGTGCAGGATGAGGTACTAATATTTGGGCGGCGCCTTAGTATTGGTTTATGCGCCAGAAGCACCTAATATTGCCCTTGATCTATCGCCACCATCCCATGGCGTTATAAACCATTACAACTGGGAATTCGCGCTGGCTCCTTGACAGCAGGTGTATTAATAATGGAAGGCGCAAGGCACCAATGCAAAATGCCAGGGACGATGCATAGCCGCGTCAATTACACACTCTTAGGTCTCATGTCGAAGTTTATTGGCCATGGTCTGGAATGCTTATATTCTGCATCGACTGAGATAGCTGCTTCTCCTTCAGTTCACGCTGTCGCTCTTGGCTCTGCAATTTTCGCTGTAGCAAATTGGTGATGCAGTCGAATAAGAATTGTGAAATGCCTTCAAACCCTCTCTTCTCGAGGTGTTCCAGATATTGGAGCCGGTAATCGTCAAATGTCATATCTAATCCTCCTTTGGCCATCATATCCTTCAGGGCAGGCGAAGATGCAGGTGCCCTCAGATACTTCTCCTCTGGGACATTCTCTCGATCTTCAAGACTCTATTATTTCGATCAAAAAGTTGTATTCAGAAACACGGCCATTAATATGTATTAAACAGACGAAAGACAACTAAATATAAGGGCAACGGTTATTACCCTTAAAAACCTTGCAGAATAACCTGAAAAAGCAATTGAATGCGTCAATGAAAACATGTTGCTCATGCTCAATCCACCCTCCATGCATGCTTGTTTAGTATGCCCGATTGTTCCCCTAAGAGTAAATCAGATTATCTGTTAGGATCTCTTGCAAAACTGTGTACTATTAGCATGAAATACCATCTTCTCATGACTTACTGGTCTATCAGAAATCCTCGAGAATTTTTATCAGTCTTGTTGAAGGCTCGATTCCTCCACAAAAAATTGCAAATATCCATGACGAAACTGTTGAACAGGATCACATATTCTCGGCTATATCCTGGTACCAGAATAGGTTCTGGCAACTCCGCCTGCTTTCCTGGGCCATCTCCTGTAGCACCTTGCTGGGACAGCTGTGATTGGACTAAAAGCTCGTACTGAAGCTCCTGTTCCTGTTCAAATGCTTCGAATGCCTGTTTATATTGGTAGACGATTCCACAGATGCGGGATATTGACATGCCGGAATCTGATAGGAAGCACCGATAAACGATGGTCGAATCAGGGACGACTACAGCTAAAGGCACCTTGTATGTCCCTGTAAGTGTCGAGGCGAGGTCGAAAAATGAGAGAATTGCGTGCTGAACAGCGATGTGGTCGCGCTCCATCTCCAGACCGACACTCGAGATGCTATCCACGTGGCCAATGAACGCATGAAACGTTTGCATGTAGTCTACATCAGGCGCTAGTGTGGAGAACAAGCGCCGTCTATATTGAATGAAACCAGAGGTTACAAGGAATATTCAATAAGGTCGTTCCGGTGGGTGGCAATGGTAAATTATAATTTGATCCTTACAATCCGCTCAGACCCTTTTCTGAAAGCCGAGGGTCTTTACCCAGTTCGAGATAATCTCTCCATTTGAACTGAGCCCAGCGCTGTAGCAGCCTTGTGTAGCATAGTATGAGCTCACCCTAAGATGATGGATCAGCTGTTATTAACGTCACTTCGGCAGCATTGTAGATCCCAGCATAGACTACGCTTTCCGTCTTACCTTCCAGACAGGCCCCATGAGGTAGAAGAGACTGTACAGGGGCTTGAGAAAATGTACAAACAGCTCTATTTGAATAACGATAGTATTTGGTGTGTTACAATCGAATTGCTCCCGCTTAACCCATATACTCGATGCCTGCGACATACCTTCGTAACTGCGAGGTCTCAGGTATGTCAGAAGCGCAAGGATTTGCTTCTGATGATCGATACCATTCCAGACTCTGAGATAGGGGATCAAAAAGTGCTCCATGACAGGAAGGAGGTCCTTAATCATAACAGTGACTTCAACTACTTTGGATAATATGGTGCTGAACCGCGTGCGTACGGCATCTGTTTTCTCTCGCCAGTACCATAGATCCATGAGCTCCTGACCCAGCCAGTAACTGATACGCTCCACCACTGAATGTGAGGTTTGTAGGCAAAGGACATGCTGAAGCAGTCGACTTGAAAGCACGGACGAGAGTTGATCCGGAAGGGTGAGCGTGTCGATATGCCGTACAAGCGAGTCGAGTGATGTAATTTGTGATAGGGGTAACGTCTTGCTCTAATCATACAGGAGAATAATGTTAGGTGTTCAGCTCTGTCAAACAGTTAGATCCAACACTTGCACGAATATACTTACATCGCCTCCTTTCTGGTATATCGAAAACACATCGGGAACGTGAGAGACCTTTTGTCTTTTTACCTAGAGAACGAAGATAGTAATTTCTTTTCCGGTTAATGGTGGCCATTTTGATAGCCTACACTCATTAGAGAACTGTTGCACCTACTCCGCTCCTCGCGATGGGTTGTTTGGATCCGCTGAGAGATATTTCGTGTGTCTGATTGTCGCTAAGATGGGCCCATTTGTCCTGCGTTGCCAAGATTTGTTCCAACAGGGCTTGGTCCGGGCACTTGAAGATGGTCGAATTGGACATTTCCAATGGTGCCAATATGAGGTCTGGGAAATATGATTTGTATATGTGAAGAAGTCCTGTGAGTGCTGGCTCCTTGCCGACTGTGGTCTGCAACTCCATTCTAATCAGAGAGAACGAAAGCCAGGAGAATTGTTAAACGATCCACAGCACTATATTTGCTGAAAGATCTATCTGCAATTGCTTGTTTACGTACAGTTTCCGAATTCGGAACGGTTTGACATCCTCCCGCTGTGTCAGGTAATACAGAAGATGGCAAAGCGGTGTTCTAAAACCAAAAAAGCATACATGGCACCATTGTTAGTTCTGCCGAAGATGACCTGGTTCCGCACACTACCAGAGACGTTTGTGGTCGTTACCTCAAGGTTTCATAATGCAAGTAATGAAATATCACGCCGTAGAGCTGATGAAGTTTTGTCCGACTGTCAAAGATATCGTAGACAATAACTACCCATCGAAGTAGAGCGGCCTAAATTATTGGCATCGCCGGAAAGTAAAACTCTGTCAAGCAAGAATCGGCTATGTCTGTCCACTTTTCCCGACCTTGCCAGCCATGTATCATACCTGGATTGAAATACTGAGATCCTTTCCGAGACGACCTAGAATTTTGATGGCGCACATCTCCGGTACATGTTGGCGGGGTAGCAGCAGCTTGATCATCTTCCTGGTCGTTGCATCGTCTGAACACGGCCGAAAGCGCAACTGTTAGTTAATAAAGACGACCTTCATCTGCCATAGACTATTTACAGAACAAGTTTAAATTGGCCGTACCAATCTTTGCCAGCAATATGATATCCAGCATTTGTATAAGGGAATCTGAGGAAAGTCCAAAGTGCCGAACGACCGGATCTAGTGCAAACAATGCGCGACGCAAGGTCTCCTTTCCACCACGAACGCCAGCGTCTATTTCAAATAGTTGCAAGCGAACAAACGACGCGATTAGAGCCCTGCGGTGAGCTGAAGTGGAGCAGTCGATGCACAATGACTCTCTTCATTGCACTCGCTTACTTCGCTCGATTCTCTCCAGGCAATTCAATATGCTGTCATCGGCTTCCTTCAGCGTGAGCTCATTGACACTATTTTCGGCGTCTACAAGGGGAACGTCTATGGCTGCCATGAAGCAAACGTAATTCAGGTGAGCAGGGTATTGTGAGATGCTGCTGCTGAAAAGGTGTCCAGAGACTCGCTGATTCCTTTGGGCGCTAGTTCCAAAGAGTACCTCGATCGCCCTCCATGTTCCTGGTTAAAAGTATAACGATCGTTGTCTGGCGCACTTTAACATTTTTGGTGGCTGAAAGAAACGCGACAGTACAAATGTAGAAAGAACCCCCCGCACTTTGCTTTGCTCCCATTCTTCTCTCCGACTTTCACTGAACCATGCAGCGAATCATCAGTTTGCTGCCTTCGGCTGCCGAAATTGTACGAGTTGAATAGGAAAATTAGGCTGCACCGCTTTGCTTTGAGCTTGGATCGTGAGGATGTCTGCGAATTGCTATCACCCCACATTCTAACACGTTATGTTTTGATACTGCAAGATTTGCTTGGTTGGCGGCGAGCCCGAGATGGTAGCAAGGAGTCATGAAGGTAATACAGTCATTGGGAAGCAGCTTTCGCTCGATTATGTGTCTACTGCTGCTCTTCAATTAAGCCTTCATTGGGATTGTGTTCATCCCGCTTTATTTGATTTCATCTAGATGACTTCCCCTCCACGATTCAACATCTTCCTATCTTGACCAAGTCCAAAACCGTCTTCACAACTTCGGCTGACGTCGACCGCCAAGTTACCGAGGCGCTCTCACAGGGCAACAGCCTGTACGATCTGGATGTTGACCAGCTCAAGATCCTGAAGCCCACGATCATTGTCACGCAGGTCCGAAATATATATGAGCGCAAACGAGCTGAACTCCGACTATGCATGCATCGTAACACAATTTCGCCCTCTTCCATTTCTCCTCGACTTTGCATTTTCAGGATCTCTGCAATGTTTGCTCAATCGATCTCGTCAGTGTACAGCGTGTTGCCAGTAAAATGAACCCCCGTCCTGAGATCGTCACCTTGAACCCGACTTCTGTGGCCGAAGTCATGGAGAGCATCACCACGGTCGGCAATGCCATTGGCCATGCTGAAGAGGCGGCCAAGGTCCGAGCAGCATTGGAGGGGAGGATTCAGAAATGCATTGATGTCACTGTTCAAGCAAAGAAGGATAACTCAGACTACAAACCTAAGAGGGTCATGTTTTTTGAATGGACCGACCCTATCTATCCAGCGGGACATTGGACGCCAGAGATGATCGTGATGGCTGGCGGAGTACACCCAGTCAACTCTCCAGGCATTCCATCGTAAGCAGAATCCCTTATCATGTTAACAGCTCCTGTGCTTGTATCCCTTATACTGATAATACTATTGGTTTAATTGCTCGTTAGGGTGCGTGTCACTGTAGAGGCCGTTGCTGCTACGGAACCTGAAGTCCTTATTATTTGCCCATGTGGACTGGACATGGAGGCAACCCGCAAAGAGTACGACCAGTTGATGGGGAAGGAATGGTTCAGGGACCTGCATGATAAGGCGACAATTGTTGCTCTCGTCGACGGAAACCAGATGTTCAACCGCAGTGGTCCTCGTCTCGTAGAGTGTACGGAATGGTTAGTGATGTTACTCCATGACCGTCCAGACTTTGAGCCTGTTGGGTTTCCTTGGGAACGCGTCAAATAATACTGAATAAGGCAAAGAGAGAGACTGCATACTCATTCACTCTCGAGTTTGGTCCGCATTGTGAAGCCAGATGTACATGTGCGTTGTGAGTAGTGCCATTTGAATGAGGTACATGTCTTCTTTCCCATAGTTTTGCTATCTTAAAATACATCAAATATGGAAAATGAGTAATTCGTGTGGTATGCACTTTGTCGAATGTAAACATTCTTGTTATTAGAGCATTCCTAAGCTCCAGTAGCTGTGAGAACTATTCTTTTCTCCTCTCGCGTGCAGCTCGCATACAAAAAAATTTAGGCCTTGTACGGGCTATTTCCGTTAAGAGTCTGGAACATGCATAGTTCACCTCCAGCGCCGCATTCCGGGAATGCATATCGAGCAAACAGCTGGTCTGTTTAAAGATTCCTGAGAAAAAGATGTACTTACTACTCTTACCCTGTATTATCGCATATCCCTACCTTGCAAAGCATAACTAAAATGAGATTTTCCGGAGAAAGTCTTTGACGATGGCGCAAACTAGAGCTTCGTTGCTTGCTAATCCTCGTCCATGTCCATGTATTATGGTCTCATTTGTCAACAATCAGAGCACCTTGCGCCTGTTATGTGCCATCGCATTTGTTGTTGTCGTTTTTACAGTTGTTGACTACAGGGTCTGTAATTTGAGCACTCTATCGGTCCAATTGACCAGATATGCCCATTGAAGGTCGTATCAGGTCACACGCACAGGGAAAATGATTGGTGGGAAACCAACAAGTAGGTTCAGGAGCGCGTGTAACGCGCGCATTTACTTCAGGGAAATTATAAACAAAGTGATAGGCTCAGTTGTAAGAAAAAAATTCTCAAGAAGGGAAGAAGAGTCCAGATGAGTAGGCCCCCGCCAACACTAACAAAGTAAAGGCATATCACCCAACAAAAAAAAAGTATGCAAAGAGGAGATGGTCCTCAGCAACCATGGAGTCAGTCTGAGTATCATCAGGATTGCTTGCTTGGCAGATGAACAATAGCACAGGCAATAAGTTCGCAGAAGCACATGATACATAGAGGTGTGTGCATGCGTGTAGTTAATTAGATGCCGCCCACCACGACAGTCAGGCACATTCCTTCTCTCAATGTATCAAAAGGGTTAATATTCCCTGGATATATGTAAAATTGTGAAAGGATGATGAAATAATTTTTACATTGCGATTCCGAGCATTAATTAGCGTGCGACTTTTTAGACACGCGTGGCAAATATCCGTTTCTGGGGCGAATGACAGCTAATGTACCAGTTTGCGCATTATCCCATAGGGCCTTAGTGCTGAAAAGAGTCTGGCGACAACTGTTCTCACCAACTATAGCGCACCTTCTTCTTCCAAGGAAACATTATCATTAGCGCTAGATCGATGACCTGGCCCCAACAGCAGCAACAACAGCAGTAACAGCATCAGCAAGGTACTTTGGATAAACATTCTCAGGAGCATCTTACGTAGTATTATGAGAAAACACTCTGCGCATGAACTAAACCGCCGGGATTGATTACTAAAGTTTTATCATACAGCACACGTACTTTTAATGATCGGAGGGCCTTCCAGACCTAGCTTTGGATGGTACAGCTGTATCTAAGGGATACTTCTCGTCCTACACTCCCTAAGAAAGTTTGCCGACGCCGGGCAAGGTAACGATATATCCGCACTGTCTATTTTTTTGTGCGCTTGTGCCAGGAAAGCTCGGGTAAATTCGACATTTGGCAATATTCGTTCGTCTGCTCATTCTTGTACCACAGTACTTTTTTACTTTACCATCAAAGGTCTTGATGAGTGCATTCACATCCAACCGCATTCGACTAGGTCAACCCCTGACTAACGCGTCGTAGAACCCATAAACAGGGCCCTACGCGAGTATCCACCAATGTAAACAACACTGAAGGAAGGGCGAGAACCCTGGTGGTCGCGTATTGCTCTCACAAACAGGGCATGGGGCCATTACATGTCGTCCAGAGCTTACAGCTGAGAATGGGTTCGCCTTTATGTTTGTCTGTATCTCATTTCTCATCTATAAAAGCAGCCTCATTTCCATACCCCTCTCTCCTCATCCACCCCTCCTCTTCTTCAGTCCTAACCATCCTAGCCTTCCTAACTATGAAGATCACTGCCCTCGTCTCACTGGCCGCCGCGGTCCTGGCATTCACCGACGCCTCGCCCATCCACAAGAACGACTCCAAAGGCCATGCTGTTCCCTTGACGCGCAACCCCCACTTCAAGCACAACACCAAGGCTCAGATTGCCAAGCTGAACAAACGCTACCCTGGACTCAATATCCTTGTCGGATCCACTGGCAAAGTCCCCTTGACTGATGTCAGCCCCGACCTCGAGTACTATGGTAGCGTCTCCGTTGGAACCCCCGCCCAGGTTTTCAAGCTGGACTTTGACACTGTATGTATAAAATAGCTGTGCACGCGAAATCAACTTTTAAAATGCAGTTCGAATGGCCAGAATCTTTTTTTAATTTCTTATGTGTAATAGGGATCGTCGGACATTTGGTTCCCCTCGAGCTCCTGCACCACCAGCGGTTGCACAGCCCACACTCGCTTCTCCTCGTCCAAATCGTCGACCTACCAGAAGGATGGTCGCTCCTGGTCCATTTCCTACGGTGATGGCTCCACCGCCTCCGGTACTCTCGGCTCCGACATTGTCAGCGTCGGCGGAATCTCTGTTCGCCAGACTATTGGCCTTGCCACTAAGGAGTCCTCCCAGTTCGCTTCCTCCCCGAGGATGGTCTCTTCGGTCTCGGCTTCGACACTATCGAGTCCGTGAGCGGCGTCAAGACATTCATGGACAATGCTATTGCTGCCGGTGTCCTTGCTCAGCCCGTGGTCTCGGTCTTCCTCCCTTCGGAGCGTGTTTTCAATGGCCAGGGTGGTGCCTATCTTTTTGGAGGCATTGATACCACCAAGTTCTCTGGTTCATTGACTTATGCTGCTGTCACCCAGAAGGGCTACTGGCAGATTGCGATCACCGCCGCCGCATACAACGGTCGCTCGCTCGGCCAGTCCTCCCAGGGCATTGTCGACACCGGTACGACCTTGATCATCGTTGGCGATGCTGCCGCGACGGCCATCCACAAGAACATCGCGGGTTCGACTAACGACCCTGACAACGGATGGTTGGTTCCATGCTCGATCTCGAAGAGCACCGATAAGATCTCGTTCACGATGGGTGGCAAGGCCTTCAACGTCGCGGTTGCTGACTTGGCCTACGAGGATCTTGGTGACGGTTCCGGCAACTGTGTCTCTGGTGTCCAGGGTGGCCAGGACGGTCTTTGGATTCTAGGTGATGTGTTCATCAAGAACAACTACTGTGTCTTCGACCAGGGTTCCGCTCGCATCGGAATGGCTCCTCTTGTTGGGGTTTAATAGGCTTTGTCTTTTGGTGGCACCAAGTCATCGGCTAGGAGGGTCTTATAATAGTCTACTCAAGCATGCTGTGCATGCTACATACTTCCTATAGTGTTCTCAAGCATGCTGTGCATGCCACATACTTCCTATAGTATTCAGTTTCTTGGTAATAAAGGCAATTACAAGTACCAATTGCAATGCACATTCAAATTGTTGTGCGCGAAACCCTCAAGAAAGCCAGGGTGGCGTCCAAAATGTGAGCCTCGGCTTGATCTGCACCACCATTCGCTCATGGAAATAAAGTCGACCGTCACCCTGGGCAGTGGGCCTACTGACAACGCTTATTTTGGCTGTCTGGTATGACTTGTTATTTCCCTAGTCCTTTTACCATTCGCAACATTCTTTTTCTCCATCACCCTTTTTTTTATCATCTTCGACTCTCCTGGACAGGATGGCAAGGTACGATCGGGTACCGCCAGGCGAGGATGATATACTCGACCCTCAGCGACAACAGCAACAGCAGCACCAGCACCAGCACCAGCGACCATCCACCTCGTCTTCATCCTCATTCCTACGTGCACACCCAGGTTTGTTTCTCCCGGAGCTCACCACCGCCATTCGAGCACGAGCCTCGTCCCTTGTCTCGGATATCTCCAGATCGTCCTTCCACCGCAACGCCAACATTAATACCAAGAACACCAATGGCTACAATCCAGATACCCCAACGCCACTCTTGTCGATTCGCTCGCACTCATACTCGTCCAATTCGCCGCCCTCGCCTTCGTCAGCTACCCACGATACCCAGTCATTACAAAGGAGTGACAACAGCAGTGGTAGTAGAAAAAGTCAACGGATTATCAGCAATCAATCTGTACATGTTCGACTTCTGCGACTGATTTGGATGGTTGCATTGTTTGTGGGCGAACATGGGAGCTACTGGGCGATGGTTCGGCGATGTGCTTGGCCAGAGAACTCATCATGGGTAAATATTGTCATGTATCTGGAGTCACGCACATTGTGGATTAAGTTTTTTGTTCAAGGGATGGAATGCGGGCAAATCAAGAAAGATCAGACATTCGAGATATGGAACGATTTTTTCTCATTCTTTCGTCTAAATCCGCTCCCTTGAATGTTTGCTTGCTTGCATCTCTCTATTAGGGCACAAGCGATGAAGCCATACGTGAACGATACAGGGTCGCAATCGTTGCAGACCCTCAGCTCACGGACTGGATGTCCTATCACCAATCAGGACTCCTCTTAGCACTGGTGGAGACCTACACGGATATCTATATGAAACGCAGTTTCCATCGGATGCATGCTTCTCTTCGACCCGACGCCGTGCTGTTTCTGGGCGATCTGAACGATGGAGGCAGGAACTCGCGCGGAGAGGTTTTCGAAAAGAACAGGAATCGATTCTTTGAGAGGGTATTCGAGACTAAATCGACAGCTTGGAACCAGCGCCCGCTTGTTATAGATCCCTTTGCCGCCACCGAAGAGAGACAACCAGATGACAGTCGTGAAGAAGGGGAGGAGAGCGCCAGAGGTATAGGACATTATCACCAATTGGTCGATGTGCCATTGGATTCGGCAGAACGTGAGGCGATGAGGAACGCAGGAAGGAGCGTCAGATTATATGTGGCAGGGAACCATGATGTTGGATTTGGAGACACCCTTATTCGATCATCCATGGTCCGGTTCAAGCAGGTCTTTGGTGCTGTCAATTACGAGATCGAGGTCGGCAACCACTCGTTGGTCGTGTTGGACACTTTGTCGCTGAGCTCCGATATCCAGGACATCCGAGAAGAATCACAGCAGTTTTTGAAGCACATAGATAAAGGTAAAGATGGACGATACATCAAGCCACTGATTGCAAATCGGCGCCACGCACAGGAAAAGGAGAATGGAGGCAGGATGCTTTAATGCTCATGGAGCTTTAGCCGATTTTCACTGTGAATACTGCTGTTACAATATCCGGAATCGACATCAATGGCTTCAAAAGAGCTTGAACCTAATGCATGCTTGGCTACATTTTTTTTTCCACCGCCCAATACGGCACTTTAGAAAGACCGACTCTTCCAAGGATCTTGTTCACGCATGTCCCGCTCTTTCGCCTCGACACTACCTACTGCGGTGATGCTCGCGAGACTGAGCAACTCATTCTTAACCGCAAGGGCGAACAGTACCAAAATATGGTCAACATCACCCTCTCTCGTGAGATTCTCCGCAGTATCCAGCCAGACATGGTATTTAGCGGGGATGACCACGACTGGTGCGAGATAGCGCATTCTTTGGATGGCACTCTTACGCCTGAGGTGACACTTCCGACATTCAGCTTCGCACAGGGAATTCTGCAGCCTGGATTTGTGATGCTCTCGCTTTACAACCCTGATCACAAGGCGAAAAATGTGCTTCCAATGGTCTCCACGACGTCTGGACTGCCTATTTCCACAGAAGAGAATGCAGGAAGTGTGGCAAACCCTTCAGAGAACACAACGTTTGTATATGAAGAGTGCATGCTTCCGAACCAGATGTTGATTTATCTGTGCTATGGCGTGCTCTTAGGTTGTTCATTGAGCTGGATCCTGATGCAGCGACTCCGATGGATGGTGCGCGGGCGACGGCACCTCGCAGAACGATCAATCCTGGTGCGTTGGAGGAATTCGTCATCCTCTCCTCCTTCGGGCATGGATTCCGCTCCTCAAGGATCTACGACCGCGACTGCGATCCCTTCACAGCTTCAGGCGCAGGCACAACAGGACCGGTGTTATGATGATTATGTGGGCGGATCCTCAGATGGATATTTGTCAAGGCAGGATGCGGTTTTCTTTGACAGTGCAGGGGGCAAGCATAGCAAGATTGTCTGGCCCTTGTTATCGAGTATATACTGGAAGATGGCTGGATGGGACTTGTGGAACATAGTGCGTTATGTGATTCCTTTTTACATCTTTCTCTTCGTCGCTAGCATAATCTGAATGCCCTATAGCTTATCGTCTCCACTTTCGTCTATCGCGTGCCGTTTTTTCTTTACCTATCCCTTTTTAATGTGTAAATAGTACGCCTCCTAATAATTCTCCTGTTCACACGGAAAAGTATAATGCAAATGCTTTCTCGTCATTGGTTCGGAAGGTTATACGCTTTTTCAACCCACAGGAAATAGAAAAAAGATGAGCAACTCTTGGTGTCTTACAGGAAAGGTGTGGAAAGACATTGCCCTGATAGGCATCAAATGCTCGCTGAGCAAGGCAATCACTTTTTTCGCGACATGTCGCATGGGCCGATCTCGATTTATTTAAAAAAAAGCGCGCCATTTCTCTTTCTCCAACTCCCTTCCTTGATGGAGACGCGGTGCATGCATCGCGAAAGTTAATATTTTGATGCACAAGACAACCAGAGCTCCCGTTTGTGGGTGTACAGCAAACTGAACTTATACAAGAACACACAGGGCTCCTCGTTCGTTTGTGTTGTACACCACTTCCGCGTGGTCATGGTGTTACTGCTGCGGATACATGGTCAGAGTCAGCTCAGCAGACGCATAACATCATAGCATAGACATGAACATGAACGAGGTAGTCATTAGGTCGCTCTCTTTTTTACCACGGATCTTGCAAGGTGGCGGAGTTGTACTTGGATATGGGTGCAATTAGAACTACAAGAGAAAAAGCCGTATCTCGCTATGGGACAGAGCCTTCTCTCCGTCGATGGTTCTGTGTTCTGAACGGGCGTCGGCAGCCGTGCATCATGGACCGCCGTGATTGGTCTCTTCGATCCGATCAGGGTGCGTGTCTATCTTTTGGAGCTATTGTGGTGTTGTTTGTTTTCAAAGCTGGATGGCCTAGTGATCCAATCTTGCCCAGGTATGGGGCCATCTCTAAAATGAGCAAAAAATAAAATACACAGCACCGTACAGGATATACGGCTATCTAGTCCATGGGTCTTTCTCCAGATTCCAGACCGTTCCTGCTCTGGGTAATGTTTTGCAACAGCTAAAGCTAGGATGTAAAAAAAAGTATCTGTCATTCTCAATCCACTTTACCGGTCCTTGCGCGTCTAAGTGTATGCAGGCTGTAATGTAATCGTACCTTTGTCAGGGTATCTATCATTTTGGGTTAGGCTGGATTTACTCAATATGCTCTGTGCCCATAAGGCTTCCGTGGGGGTTCCGCCAGCACATGCATACTCGTGCTGGACCAGAAATAACGGCGGGCCCTATTATAAAATTATGAGATCGACTGAGGAGTGAATGAGATATAGTAATGGTCCTAGCAGAAGAGCAGTTTAACGAAAGAATAAAGTTGCTGGAAAGCCCCTCACTGGTCGTGCCTTTCGTTCGAGTGTTGGAGGGTATGCTCTCGCCTCCAACGGCAACAAAAACAGTAACACAACACAGTTGCCGACTATATTTGATACACACAAAATAACGTTTAGTCCGACGGAAGACAATTGAACAAGGAGCATGCGTGTTTATCCTGGAAACATAGACATCAAAACAGCCTTTGCACCCGATCAGGCTGGGCAAGATATTAGTACAGTACCCTGGTCTGGTTGTGCGCTCGCTATTCAGTCTCGAATAGGGTATAAGAGAATCATGAAGTGGCGTTATATGCCGGACTTGGCAAGGCAAGAGAGCAATTGAAAACCATGCATTAACGGGCAACTACATGCCAGAATGTCTCCCCCTCCCTTGGCCACCATTGGTGCCCATACAGCAGCATGCCATTGCATAGGCATGGCGGGAAAAAACTGTTTGTTTGTCTCTCATGTCTTTCATGATGTTAATGTTTTTTGCGAGGGGATGCTGTGAGCACCAATTTAGTCCTACAGTTGAGCATAGCAGATGTCCAGGAAAAAAAAAAGCGTCATGATAATTTTTCGGGTCATGATGAAAACACTCGTACCTCATATTCTCGCTGTGGGTAAATAGTTATGTGGAGAATGGAGGTAGCTGCACGATGTGTCGTCAGAGTTGGGCAAGACGTAAAGAAGGAGGAGGGGGGTCGATGACAATTAGCGTAGAAGGATATCCGAATGGGCATTAAGCTAATGGGCCTTGATGACATAGACACCACTGTAGCATCGGATTCAACGCGTGTGCGTATGTATTGATGATGAAGATCTTAATTAACCTTCAACTCTCTACATCTTTTCACATCTTTCTGCATCTCTTTCTTTTATTCTCTTTCTCGCTCTCACTCTCGCACATACGCACTCGCACGCACACTCGCATCCACACTCTTTTTCTCGCTTTCTCGCTTTCATCTTTTTCACGCTCGTTCCTCGCCCTCTCTTTGCACTTCTCGACACACATACTTCGAAATCTACCGAATTCGCTTTGAACATATTATCCCACCATCTGAGTCATCGCCAATCACATCCCTTTGATCGGGAGATTTCCTCACCTCTTCTTGTCGTGTCCCTGAAGGGCCCTACACAGCACATCCGTACACACTCATCACACGGACTATCCAGCACCTACCATTCCTTATGTACATACATCCTTTGAGATAACAAGACTCGAAACCATACGATATCAGACAGACAGGCATTTTGCGCGCTGGTTATTTTTTATCCTTTTTTCACCAGACAATAGAAGGTAATTATCCTGCACTAAGCACATTGACTCATGCAATTTACATGCGACTGAGGAATGAAATATACACAGTGGCAAGGAGGGCATGGGCATGGCACGAACAATTGAGCGGGAACGTGGAGCGCGACCCGTAACAAATAATAACCCCTTTGTGTGCCTCCAGCATTCCCTCGGAGATAATTGCGATCGTGTTTCCCTTGTTCTTTTCTTCCTCCGCTTCCCGCCAGAAATATTGAGAGAGATAACCATGCCAACTCTAATGGGTGAGGGCCATGGAGACTATGTGAATGATATGTGTGTGTGTCTGTGAATTTGGCAATTTGGCTGAACACAAAACCATCCAGAGAGACGTACTATCGGTAACTTTAACAAACATTAGGAGATATACACACACAAAAGTGAACAGACGTGCGGGTGCGCCTGTCTCCCATGCTGCTGAGAGTCCTTTAATGCCATATTAGCTGTGGTCGCTGCGCAAGCCTGGTAGTCGTTCCCTTGCTTCATTGTTTCCTCTTTGCCCCTGAAGAAAAAGACTAGCAGACAAACAGGGCACTTTTCCCTTGCATCCATGACGCGAGGTACAGAATCCTTTTTTAAATTTTTTTCCCGCCATTGTCATTTCCAGCCTACGATCACCTGCCGCATTGTTAGCATTCATCATCGTCCTTCCCTTCTCTCCAGTACTCCAGTACGTAATACATAAACCCAAAAAGATATTTTTATGCTTACCTGTCATGGCATTCCCTATAATCCAATGGTCATTACTCATACCATCCATCCGTTCACTCACATACGCACACTCCCTGATCTCTCCTCGGAAACAGCAGCGGCTTTCTTGGTTACACCCACTGCAATGCAAGGGAAGCATAAGGCCTTCCAAACATATAAAGACATCGAACGACGACAATTCTCCCTCGTCTTTTTCTGTAACTGCAATATCTTAACACAACCTCTTCTGTGTGCCACACACACATTGTACATACTCTTTACATAGTAATACAGCAGCCATGTCCGACTTGACCATTTCTTTACCCACTATCTCTACACCAACACCAGAGAACGCACCCCGCACTACAACATCCACACGGGCGCCAACCTCCACATCAACACACACATCAACACGCACATCAACACGCACATCGACACACATATCCTCAGCAACCCTCACGTCAACACTATCACCAACACCAACACCAACAGCAGCACCGAAATCCAAAACACACACACCCGTAGCTGCTATCGCAGGGGCTATAGGTGGAATCCTCTTCATCCTCATCGTCGTTGCCCTTTGGCTGCTTATTCGAAGACGTCGACGATTGAGCGCAAGGACATCGCCTTCATTGTCATCCAAGGGTCAAGATCTCGAGCAACAGCTTCAGCTCGCCTATAACAACAAGCGCAGCCCTCCGGCCCCAGATTCAAGACCAACCACTCACGCTCGCCCTGAGCAACCAGCCAATAACAACGTCGACACAGATAGAGGCGACATCTTATATAATGCACATTATCACAACGCCAACACAGCACAGCCCTCAATACCCTCTAGGCCAACAACGCCAGCAACAGAAGCCCCTGCCGCTCCTCGAAGGTCCAACTCATCTAGCTCCAAACGATTTTCCTCAGAAAAGCGAGCAGGCCATAGACCATCCCATAAACGCCGAGGATCCTCTCAGTCCATACGGTCCGTCATCCTCCCCAACCCCCCTATTTCCGCACTTCCCCCCCTCCCTCCATCACCAGCAAATCTCCCAACTCAAACCTCCTCCAGACCGGTAACCCCTTCCAGACCAACAACCCCTTCCAGGCCAACAACTCCCTCCAGGCCGACAACGCCCTCCAGACCGACAACCCCCTCCAGACCGACAACTCCCTCCAGGCTAACAGCCCCTCCCAGGCCACCCAGGCCGGTGTCACCCTGCTTTGAATCGCTCATTGTCGAGCCACCCGTTCAGAACCAACCCACAGACGTTCACATCGACATGTTGAACATGGACGTTGGGAAGCTACTGCCAGTCATAATCAGCGACGAGATTTTTCCTCCAGAAGGAAGCAATCCTCAGCAAACACAACAACATCAGCTTGCAACCATCGACAACAAGCAAAATAGCACATCTGGTTCCCAGATCTCTGCACCTTCACATCGTCGACCGTCCATGGTACCCCGAAAGAGCAGTGATAGCTACTTCTCTCCAAGTCGCTCGCGCATCTCCATGTCTCATCTCCCACCACTACCTCCGCCATCAACCCCTCCACCTATCATACCGCGGACACATCCTAGTAACCTGTCCGAAGACCGAGGACGGGTCTCAGCCGAGTCATCCAATCGATCAAGCATTTACTCGGCCGTACCAAGTACTGCAAATACTCGCGGACGAAAGTCTAGAACGTCGACGGAATCCCTCTTATCTGCCGCCTCCTCTGCAAGACGCAGCACCAGTCTGGATTCGATCAACCTTCGGGAGGACTACTTAAGTCACAATGCTCGTCTCAAGGGCAACAACAGCCCCTCCGGAACTGGCCCGCAGATGACATCCAAGAAGTTGACTCTCCCTCTAGGCACTCCTCCACCGAACTCTGTCGTAAAGTCGTTGTATCAGCCCCAGCAGTACACGGAATCTGTACATGCCCGTCGGAAGCGCCCAAAAAGCCCCAGCCAGCTCCTCAGCACCGGGTATTTTGCCCCCTCTGACCGATCTACTCTCTCGCCACTGTCCCCACCGCTCTCGCCACTGGCGGTTCAGGTCCCGAGGAACACACTTCCGCGCTCGTCGACCCAGCTCATGCATTCTACCACTGCGAACCAGGGAGTGGATCGGCCCGATAGTCCCACCACTGGATTCAACCATCAACCAACCTCACCTGTTCAGGCGCAGCCCGCACCAACGGGCGCCTGGGCAAAGGCGCAGTTGCAGCCCCAGAGCCGTCGCACTAGTAGTAAGAACATCACGCAGGCAGAGTCTCACAGGATCATGATTCCTTCTTCCTCTTCATCGTTGCGCCCATTGTCCCCAGCTGGCCGATCCACACCTCCTACGCCCACGCGCCTTGCAGATCATCTGCCACCATTCCCATCAGGAATCCATCCATCTCAGTATGTGCATCTCAAGCGCCCTTCACTGTCGCACCATCAACAGATGTATCCCAACAGCTGGGATGGTACCCGACCTGCAACCGCGACGCCCACGACAGGAACATCGAACGCTGTCTTTGGTTCGACTTCTGCCTCAGCCCTGGAAGAGCAGCGACGATCCATGTCCTCGGAATATTGGATGCACCACTCGATGCCCACATCGCCCAGCTATTCGAATAGTCTGGGTGGAGAGGCTGAATCGGATTTAGATGTGCAGAGAATCATTGCAAATGCGTTGTCGATTGCGGCAGCGAAATCGGCAGCGGTTGATGCGGCCCGGCATTCGTCTTCGTCCTGGTACCGCCATAGTCAGCAGCCGGGATCGCGGTCATGGACGCCGAGTGAAGAGGCGTGGGGATCGACGGCTAATACATCCACGCCAAGTTCGAGATCTCAGTCGCCGTTGAATAACGCGGGCCCGGCCACTCCAGCCTAAAGGACGATCAAACTCGCTTTTTTTTTTTCTTTTTTTTTTTTCTTTTTTGCTCTTGTCCATTGTAAGTTAAAAGTGCTAATAATAAAAGCTTTGAATATACGGGATGACAACGAACAACAGCATCATCGAGTGTATGGCATGTAAACAAAGAAAAAAAATCGATCTGGGAGAGGTGTGCATGCCGAAAGCTTTTTTGGGAACTGTAGCGATATGAGCTTTTTGAGCCAATGCGATTTTGGACAAGCAACTGGAGTAAAGCACCTGCCGCGGGTCTAGTTCGCTGAGCTGCGTCCGCTCACACCCCATTACTCTATTCCAGCGTGCTGACTGAGAGTTAGATACACCGCGATCAGTTTTTTTTATTTTATTTTTTATTCAACATGGCCTCCGAGAGGGAACAATCAGTGTCAGCTTCCTAGAGAGATTCTACAAGAAACATTTATGCCCAAGAGCCTCAGATGGGCCCAGACCTCCATTTTTTTTTAGTCTATAACAATTTGTCTCTCGAATCGATTGACCCTGCGAATCTATCAGACCTAACTAGCAATGATCTACTACAGTCGTCCTTTCCACCAAAGTAGAGCCGATTCACAGTCGCCGAAAGACAGGTCACATTCCTCGGGCCTGCCCTTAGGCCCTGTGCAACAATTGCCACATCTCATCAGTGTGTTAAAAGTTGAAAACTCCTCGTTACAAATAGGGTAACTTCCCCATCCTCTCCATGGTTGTCAACCGCCTCCTTCCTTGCAGGCAGTCCAGCAGCGTCCGATCCGCAGCGTCCGGGTCGAGCATGGGGCCAGGGCAGCTCCCGTTTGTATGGTCGGCGAGCAACGCACCACAAGGACAGTGGTCAGCCAATAAAAAGGGTATCTTCCCATCCCCTTTTTTTTTATGGTCAACCGCCTTACAAAAAGGCCCCTTAAAAGTCTAAGCCGCCGCGAATTAGAGCCCTTAAGTATTTTATTCACGTAAATATAATAATAATATTTTCTCTATTAATATGAAAGAAAGCGTGGTTGGTTTAGTGGTATAATTACCGCCTGCCACGCGGTAGACCCGGGTTCGATTCCCGGACCACGCAATCTATCGTTGACGATGAAGATAGCAAGCCTGCTCAAATTTCTGTTCGATCCTGTAACCGAACGATGTCTCTCTTCTGAGAGTAAAAGCGGGCAGTCGAGTCTCTCCTTTTGCCTTTTGCCTTTGGCAGCTTTTTTTTATTAGGAATAATCTATTTGACAACCCCTGCACAAATCCCATGTAAAACAAGACTCGTATCTTTTGCGATTTCAAGTCGAAACAACGCGGCGAGAGGTTGAGAACCATTCCTTCCCCATGCAACCTTTTACGACCTTGGGAGAAGCCTTCTTCATGACGGAAAACAGGGTTTTATCGATGGCGTACTCAGCGATGACGAAATGGGAAATCGGTTACATTGTGGAGTCCTTTAAGAGACAGATGACGATCTAGTTTAAAGAGCCGGGGCCAGGTATCATAAGGACTACTGGCATAATCGACATTTAAAAAATGCTGGCCTTACATGGAGTTAGTATAGGGGTTGTCAAATAGATTGTCCCTTTTTATTATGAGGAATAATCTATACTGGCGTTCAAAAATGACTAATACCAAATCCGTTTATTTTTTTCCTCAATGGTGTGCTATCCAATTGCCATGAAAGCTGGTTCTCTAGTAGCACTTGACCTTGTTAACGATCCCACTAACTTGGAACTTGATATCTCCCTGTCCAAAGCAGAAATATTAGCATGTTAATTGAAGCAAGTTATTTGGCTAGTTTTGAACCATGCTGAAAAATGACACAGATAAAACTTACTGTTGGATTGTCAATCGAATTTAGTACCTTGTTTGCTTGCCTTTGCTTCTGTGGACCGCAGTGAATCTCCAAGATGTGCTTCGAACCAGAGCACGGCTGAAATCCAGTGGAATCTTGTGCCATCCCACAGATATCCTCTGTCAAAGTTCCTTGCAGCTGTTCCGACGTGTTGGATACTTCCCAAGTTGTTTCTTGAGGTATGCCTACATGTGCTCGATGGGGCTCAAATCCGATGATTTCGCAGGCTGTGATATTTACATGGAGATGATATGAATGAGAAACAGTTGCCTTCTTGAAGATTGTCCTAGTGTAGCTTATAACTAGAGCCGAACCTCCATAGTTTGCACACTTTGGTATCATTATAGAGGGACCAGTCCCGTATTCAATCCAATTGAAACTGTTATTTTATACCAACGAACACATCCATATCGTCCAGAGCGACCTGGCTTCCTGGACATTAACGGTGGCAGATATGAACTCGTTTACGGCGTCTTGAAGACGTTCTTAAGAATAGACCTCTTCTGCGTAGGGGCTTGAAGGTGGTGACGAAAATCCTTCCATAGGAACCTCTTTCTCGACGGTGCGGTTGCGGAGAGTGATTTCGATTGCCTGCATCTCTTGGTCACTAACAACTGGCTCCGGATATTCGTAATCCAGGTCAAATTTGTCGTCGTCGCCCCACGTATCGTTATCAGAGTCTTCAGAGTTGTCCTCATCCACAAAATCATTCTCCTTCAGTTGCTGGAATGTTCCCTTTTATTCCTCGCGACTCATTATCTCGTGAGTGGCCTCGACAATCACTTGTGAAGATCCTTCGCTATTGATCATGCTGAGGTAGTTCGGGGCAGAGGAGACCTTCTGATCGGCGATGGTTTCTTTGTTTCCTGCATATCGTTCCTTGAACTCTTCTTGAAGACGATTGACTTGATCTGCCTTTGTTTCGACTCCAAGGCCCAGCAATCCAATTTTCTGGTACTCAAAGAGGATGGGAACTTGGACAAAGTAATCACGAACGCATTCAGGGGTCACCTTCTCCCAAGAGCGAACTACACATGCCCAAAGTCTCCTATTTGTAACCGTAGCCGTGGATGATCTTTTTCGAACGCGACGATTGCAGACGACTTCGAGCATCTCTCGGCTGTAGTGAGCCTTCAAACATCGGATAATCCCAGCATCGAGCGGCTAAGGCATGGATGTTGTATTTGAAGGTAACCTGCTGATGGTGATGTTGAGGAAATCCCAGTCTTCGCATCTCCCATATCCTGGTGCGTTGTCGATCAGCAAAGTGATCTTGCGTCCCTTCCTGTATATGTCCCAGTCTAGCTTCCAGAGCCAGTCGGCGAACAGTTCACATCTCATGTAGCCACTTCCTTTAAATTCGGCATCGATAGTCTTCAATGTCGCTTGGGCCAAACCGTTCGGGCGGTACTTGACTATGGACGTATAAAACTTAATGAGTAAAAACCTTTTGCATTGCTTACGAGGATATAGAGGTTGCGTTTGTCTGTACCTGCGGCATTACTGCACACCAACACCGACTCTCGAGCAACCCGAGTGATCTTCCTGCCACGAATTGGACCGGTAGCAAGGGGTTTGTTGGACAGAGCTTTTAGAAAGAGACCCGTCTCATGGCAATTATAGATGTTATCAGGGCCAAAGTCCTCGAGCGCCATTTGGACCTGTTTAATTTGAGTACGGTAGAGATCCAAGTTGACTGATCCGCTTTTGCTATGGCCGATGTATCTCTTGAACGCTCTCTGCCCCTTGAACTTTTGAAGCCAACCATTCGAAAAGGCAGTCGGTTCTGGCTTATGCTCAGGATGAAAAGAATCTTTCATGAGGATCCACATCGCCACAGCCGTTCCTTTCAGGCGAGAGTCAGACATGTTGATGCCTATCAAATTATATGACCTAGGGAATATGCTTTTAGAAGCGAGCAACTGCATAGACTTCCGTACCTAAGGATTCCTGCTGTTTGTACAGGTGTAAACGGCTTCTCCCACAACCGCCATTGGTCTTGGTTTGTTACAGTCAAGGAAGAGACGCAAGCGAACGATCCCGACTCAAGCTCTATCCAGGGGAACCTGCCGGATCGCCACGTGGACACAACAAGCGCTTACCTGGAAACCACACATTGAGAAACAGAGCCAACACCTGCTCCATCTTCCAGGTGCTAAGAAAGAGAAATATGTCTCGCAAAGCGAATCTTGGCCATTATGCAGAGCATAGACAGACCGTGAACCATGTTTCTCGACCCAAGGCCCAGACAGAGGAACCTGTGCATCTCGCTTTGGACATAACAGGCGCTTACCTGTCCACTGCACATTAGGAAACGAAAACAACGATCCACCCAGCTTTCTAAACATATCCCCCTTCTTTTGCTCTTGTCTAGACCCTCAACAGTCTTCTCTATTTTTTCGACGTACCTTCAAGAAATTCGAAAATGAGAACGTGGAAAATGAATTTTTTTTTTAAAAAAAAAGGTAAAAGGTTTGTTTTATTAGAAGGAGTGGTATGTTGAGAGTGGTTATTGATGTCTGGTTGATGAGGGTACAGAAAAAGAGATGATGGTCTTAGAAAAAAAAAAAAAAGAGGTTTGAGGTAGACAGATGAGAGCAAAAGACAGTGATGGTGGCGGCGGTGGCGGTGGTAGGGTTCGATGGAGAAAAAGAGAAGGAGAAGGAAGATGATACTTTAATGCAAACTCTGAATAGCCCACGCTCATGGACTACCTAGTCTCTCGCCCTCGCCCTGGCCCTCGCCCTCCTCCCCTTCGCCTTCACCATTGCCAGCTCGCTCTCATGCCATCGTCGCATCCGCTTTTAATGATCTTCCGATAGCATAAGTGAGTTTAAGCATTACTGGAAGATGCTAGCTGGAGCGGCGAGCAAGGAACATTAATATACGGAGCAGTCTTTGTCAATGACATGTTCACGAATTAAAAGTGGTGGTCAAGAGCACAAACTAAAGCACTCAATGGGTTTGAAAAGCCAAAGAGCGGGAGAGAAGGCGATGAACAATTAAGAGATCAAGCTAGGGCCACGGAGCATTGTGGGCCCATAGATGTTGACCGTGGCAGCCCGCCATCTTAAGTAATACACGCAAGAGAAACATAACTCTCCCGATCCTAAACGATCCCCTCGCGGAGAGTATTGTCTCAACTTCCCTCACCGACCCTGGCCAATATCGCCAGCACCCCGCCGCTGCGGCCAACACCAGATATATAGCTAACAACGCACTCGCCATACTGAAGCAGAGTTCAGTAAGCGTTGGATTGTTCACTCACTAATAGGGGACGTGAACTGGGATTAGACCGTCGTGAGGCAGGTTGGATTTATCCTACTGATGAAATGCTGTTGCAATAGTAATTGAACTTGGTACGTGAGGAACCATTCATTCGGATAATTGGTATTTGGAGCTGCCTGAGCAGGCAATGGCCCGGAGCTATCATTCGTTGGATTATGGCTGAACGCCTCTAAGTCAGAATCCGTGTTAGAACGCGACGATTACCGCCTTTTCCGATTTTTAGTTGAATACGAATTGACCCTCGGGTCCTGAATCCATGCTATGTGGGGTCATCTTGCGGAGCGCAAAGGTTTTATGAGACGCCTGCTAATGTTAATTTCAAACATTGGAAGAGATAAATCCATTGCAGACGACTTTTATTGAGCGGGGTATTGTAAGCAGTAGAGTAGCTTTGTTGCTACGATCTGCTGAGATTAAGCGTTTTTTCTCATTCATTCTCTTTTCTCTCTGAATGGATCTGGTTAAGGGGATATGAACTGTGAAGGAAAGGGGGTGGATCCCTAGGTCCCTGGGATCGAAAATGGAATGTCAATTCTGACTACCTAATTTTCTATTTGTGCTACTTATGAATAAGCTGAAACAGATGTGGTGTACCAGAGATATTGTGTTGCGGGAGCGTTGTAAGCGCAACCAATGTCGTGCTACTCCAAGATTTTATCAAGTTTGCAACTGTTTTTAATGAATAATAGTTTATAGTTACTCGTGCGAAAAGCAAGTGTCGTTCATTTCATGATGATGAGCTGTATCGAAAAACGACTTGGCCAATGCTCTTTTTTTTTTTTTTTTTTTTTTTTTTGAGGGTCTCACGGCTGCTCTGTTGCGTTCTGATAATCTCTGGAGGTTCATGTGAAGCCCCTGAGGTGGTGGCGGAGTTACCCTAGTGTCAGTTGTCAAAAACCCCCTACTGACCTACTCATCAACCATTAGCGCACACATCCCATTGTCAGTGGCCGACCTGATCGATCTTTCTTTTTTATTTTTATTTTTTGTGAAAGCCCCACGACTACCCGGTTGCACACCAGCACTCTATCACAGACCATACGTGTCTCTGAGGCGGTTGTTGGGTCTCTCTACTGTCTGTGCTGCTCAATATTTGATATTAAATGTTCTTGAGATTACGATTTCATAAAGTAAAAGAAGATCTCAGGTACAGCCAGAAAGGGCATTAAGATCCGTCAGAACATTACAGGGTGATAATTAGACAGGCTGTATTGTAAGGCATTGCGCCTTATCATTCGTGACTAGATATCGAGATACCTATATGGGCAAAATGAATCGATCCTACCAAGGATAAGCTCTAGAATAAGTTTCTTTTATAGGTATAGTAATAACTGGTTTGTGGCAGTCAAGCGTTCATAGCGACGTTGCTTTTTGATTTTTCGATGTCGGCTCTTTCGATAATCCTTGCACGAGAATTCTATCACCCTAGCGTTGTGTGAATGTTCGCCGTTTTAAAGGGGTAACAGATTTAGATGTTATAATGCTTATACGGCGTGCGCACAGTTCTTTTAAGATTTAAGTGTCTGTGCTCTGCTGGTCAGTGCGCGTGCCTAATTAACAGAACGGTGCTGTTCCTTAAGGAGTGTTAAAACGTGTTTGCTGTACGACCTACGATCACAGCCTCCCGAACTTTTTGTTGGATACAGAAGTGTATATAGAATCAGAGAGACACTGTTGAGGCGGTATATTAGCTGTAATTTAGGTGTGGACTTGAGGTGCATCCTCCTTTTTATTTGATAGGGAAATTTAGCCATAGAAACTACTTGGCAACCTCCACGTTGAGAACGCAAGCAAATTTCAGTAGGAAATCCATGTAATTCGTTCGCTTTGAAAAATCGGACCTAATGGCTTAAATAATGCCTTTCCTGTGTTCACATGGCGTCTGGTTCATGAGGGTGTCTGTTATTTACGCTCAGGCTGCCTTTATCTTTAGCAAATGTACCATGGATTTTCTGCAGGGGGTTGTCAAATAGGACTGACAACCCAGGTTTAAACTTGGTAGGATCTGTGAGGCATTGATACAGATACATCAGGCTGTAGTCAAACGTGAGACGCGAGACCTTTTTTTCCAGCCAGAAACAAAGTCAAAGTCGACCTGTTCCTCTGGGACGTCAACACAAAGGCACGCGCTCGCTCCATCTTTTGTTCTTTTCTGATCTTCAGGAACCACACAATCTCCTCGATAGTAACTTTTTAGATGGTATTAGAGCAAATAATTTGCTAGAAAAGTAATATGAAGATCCTATATCGTACACGCCCTCCTTCGCATCCTTCTGTCGATTCGTTTTTCGTATCGCACGTCATATTCATTATGCCCTCGTATCCTTGCCGTGCCGATTGAACAGATCCGTTAGATGGTGATGCCCTGAAGACGACTGTGAATGAGCGGGTGGATGCGAGGACGATCCCGATCGTGACTCTGACTCTGACTCTGACTCTGTGCCGGAGCCTGTTCCTGCTCCCTCGATCTCTTCCTTCACATGAACTTGGTCCTGGTTTTCGATATCATGGCTCACGGTCCTAATCACCCCATTATCATTCTCCTGCTCAACCTCATGTATCTTGACCACGGACGACGATGGCTTATGGTGTGCCGCAGGCGGTGGTCGCAATGTGTTCGACCCCATCATTGAAGAAATCGAGTTCCGCGATCCAGGAGTGCCAGGAGAATCCGGTCGGTTGAATGAACCCTTCGAAGGAGAAGGAGATGAACTTGGAGAGTTTGTAGCAGGGTGGTTCTCCTTCATCGACTGCGCAATCTCCTGCTCACTCTCTGTGGAGCCTGATCGTGGACTCATTGGCTGAGAACCCACACGACCTCCATCCCTTGCGGGGACATTGAAGCTGATACTTGGACTATCCCGGATGTTGTTGTTTGCTGTAGAGCTGCCTCCTGCATTGGGGATGTTGTTATTGTTCGACGCCAGCATGTTCCTGTTGGCTGCTGTACCTCTGGATGCCTCCTTCATCTCCTTGACCACGTCCTGGAGTGTTCTCACAGTATTGTTATTGCTGTTATTCGCACGGCTCAGATCAGGCACACCCGCGATCCCGAATCCTCCATAAGGAGCCGAACCGCCATAGCCATACGATCGCTGGTTTATAGATCTCTGATGGTCGTATCCAATCGATCTCTGATTGTCGTATCCGATTGAACGCTGGTTATCATACCCAATAGTCCTCTGCTCGCCATCAACTTCAGCAACCGATCCATTGATAGTCGGGGGCCGCAACACAATCTCGTCTCCAATGTTGATATGGGGGAGGCGTGTGACCGCATGGTTACTGTCCTCACGTTTCCTGGACCAAGTTCGCGTGTACTTGTATTGGAGGTGGAGCAACGGCACAGTGACACCATGGATTAAGACACTCGAAAAAACCAGGAACATCACCACAGGAAAGATCACGGCGCGCACTCGGTTCAGTTTCTCTAAATTATGAGCGTCCTCGCCAATGTGCTCCGGATGTGTCAGCATTGCGGTGACCTTTGAGAAGAACACGGCACCGACACCAATAGGTCCGAACCATCCGGCGAAGGCCGCCTCACGATATGTCGTTAACGCTGGTATAAGCGGCTTCAGTGCTATCACGAAGGGCAGTCGTCGGAACATCAGCACCACGACTGCAAGGATAATCATGCGCCACACAGTCAATCCCAGGGCGGGATCCCCAAAGCTGGAGAAGGGGATCGATGCTCCAATGTAGACAAAGCAAGCCAAGTTCAGCAACATATCGATGATCTCCTGAATGTGTGCCTCTGCAATCTCGTTCGAAAACCAATCACTATCATGATAAAGTGATAAGGACACGTTATAAGATTGATTAGCGTTTTCCTTTTTCTTTTTCTAAATATCCTTGGCGCTGGAAAAGAGTAATAACCATGCATCTCCACTTACTCCCAGGCGAAAATGTTGCCACAAATAAAGCATGCCAACAGATCGTCGGACGCCAAGATGCTGACAATACCAGCAACTGCGAGGGCCAAGGCGATCGAAAACACCAAAAAGGATTCCTTATCAATCAATTTTCTATTGCGGACGAAACAATAAAAGGAGGTTCAGTACACTGAGGTTTTTTTTTTTGCTGCAATGCGATGGGTCCGATATAGGCAAGAGATAAGTCTTGCTGTTGTACCTGTTTTTAGCTCCCTTAACGAGCTTCCTTGCCGCAAATCCGATGATACCGCCAATGATGATACTTAAAAGGATCTGGTAGGCCCAGACAAGGTAGAACCACTTGGCAATGGCTACACCAGCGGTTTGTTCGCGGAGGAGATAGAGACCCAGGAACAAGAAGGGAAGTCCCATACCATCGTTGATGCCGGATTCAGCAGAGAGAAGATAACGAATACGAGGAGGCACATGCTTCTCAGCAAAGCGACCCTTGACGACCGAGTTGGACAAGACTGGATCTGTAGGGGTGACACATGCTGCGATGACCATTGCTTCGACCTACGTTACGTTGTTAGAAGGAAAGTCTCAAATTAGATCCATTCCGCATACGATCTGATGCACACGTACAGCTGATATGTGTATTGGCTGACGCGAGATAGAGAGTATCGTGCTTACAAAGCCGAGGTTGGGAATCAGGCCCCAGATTAACAGGGCAGACGTGCACCACATCAGGACCATGAGGGGTACGATCATCATGAAAAGTGACAGTCGTTCCTTGACAATATAGGCCCTAAGAGATTTTGAGAGCAAAGATTTGATTCCTCGGTAAGTTTTGGTAGCACACATTCATTTCTCAAGAAGAAAAGCAGGGGGAGACAACAAACAGACACGCGGATTCATCCAGCTTCCTATCCACACGACTGTAAATGGTGTGTCGAGAACAACCCAAACACACCGTGATCGGGAGGGGAACAATGCTGTGCAAGGGAGATTGTAGTACGACAGGGTTGGGTATGTGGTACTCATGCAGACCACGCCGCCTCTTTTCTTCTTTTCCCTTCCCGGAACAAGATTATTCCCCTTTGCACCCGAACTAGCAATGCTCACCAAAAAGTGCAGTTGATTCACTCGTAAAAGAGGCAAAGATGCCATATCCAGCAAATGGATCTCTTTGGGCTTACCTTGGTAAAGACACTCCTGCGGCCATGACCTGGACTGCAATGACGATCCGTGTGAACTCAAGTGTGACCTGGTCAAACTCCTGCCATCCTAAGGGATCAAAGATCCCAATTGCGTAGGGCCCGATGATGATGCCGAAGACAGTCGATACAACTGCGCATGTCACACGTAGGAGAGCAGACAGAATATGGAAACATCCGAGGGCATAAGATAAGGTATATGGAAATGGACGAAAGGTTAGTTCTGTATCTGGCAGGACAAAAAAAAACAACCTGAGCGAATCGAATCGCATGGCACCCGTCATCTTGCGCTTATTTCTATTCTTTCTAGACTAGCCCATGGAAAAATTGGGTCGATGAATATCCCCACTACCGCTCTTTCCCCCCCCCCCCCCCCCCCCCCCCCCCCCCATTTTGTCTGGATCCTCTGTCCCTGCTACTATTCTGCTTGTTTCACCCTTCCTAACTTGGTCACGAAGGCGGTTGATGGAGGGGAAGAAGGATGAAGGAGGGAAGCACGTCTGGCAGGGATTGCAGGTTCGTAATGTCCCTCCAGTTTGAGTTAAAGTTAAAATCAATGAAATAGAACAAATATATACTGAACCGATGAGCGACTGAACATGAACATCCCTGTCCTTATTGCTGATGGATTAAAAAATGGAACGCGATTGTCTTGTGCAGAATCAGCGTTCTTAAAGAACATATAGAACAGCTGGATTCTCCCTGTAGAAGAATAGATAGGGTGATCGATCGAGGGATCTGGGGCAAGGGCCCAGTAAAGGGTACCCATTTGGGGATTTTCTTTGTTTGGGCAGTTGTTGGAGTTGTCCGAGAATTCCACGGGTCATGCAGGTCCAAGTTCAAGGGAAGAGAGGAAAGGACCAGGGAGACGATGGCGGAGGAGTACTCGTACGATAGGTTTCATCACTCCCACCATCCCATCTCCTGGAGATGCCTTCCAGATGTGTCATTCAAAGAGCACCCGAAGTATAGATGTATACACATCCATGTGCGCAACGCATGGTACAGTGTATTGTACACATGCATGCATGTGTACACACACGCACGAGAGACTGAACTCATAGCCCTGACAAGAGACAGGCTCTCTTTTCTTTTCTTTTTTTCTCATAGATCCAAACCAGGGTGTGTATGGAAAGGGGGGCTGAGAAAGAGGTGGCGGACATGGGTAGGGGAAGTGAGAGAGCAACTGAATCATGTTTTCCTGTTTTCCTGTTTGTTGCATCTGAGTTCTACTTACAAGCTTCGGAAATGAACAGCTTTTCCTTGACAAATAGACTGACTAGTCCAAAGACAATGATGAAGCAGCCTAGGAGTGCATAGGCTATATGCTCAGGCGATGCCTCGAGCACAATTGAAGCAGTCATTGTGGCACTACCGATTCAAAAGCTCTAGATGGCGACAGAGTATGCAAAAGGAGAGCGACACTAAGGAACTAAGGAAGGAGGAGAGGGGAAGGAAGAAGGATCTTTAGGGTACGAAGGGTCGGAACAGCTGTCGTCGTAAAAGAGGGGAGGAAAGGAAGGGAAGGGAGGAAGGAAGGAAGGAAAAGAAAGAAGAAGGGAAGGAGGGGATTGAGGGGGAAGGGTATGTTTTGTGAAAAGAAAGAGCCGGGGAGGAAGAGATGGTAATAAAAACTACAGGTGTGTTTTTTATTTTTTTAAGCTCAGCACAACAACAAGAAAAGAAAGTGATGGCACTGGCTAGGCCAGTCAGGGAATGAAGAGTGAAGATGAGATGAGGTTGTGGAGGATGGATGAATGGGATGAAAGGAGTTGATTTGACCTTTGCCTCAAAAGAACAGATCTGCCGTAGTCTATCTGCGGCGATGACAACATCACGACCGCTCCGCCTAAAATTTTCGTGTTTGCGACCTCCGTGCTTGCGACCTTCGTGCTTTGCCACCCTCGATTGCCACCAAAAACAAGCACGAGCACAAAGGCATAATAGAGATACAAAATCAGTCGTCTGTCTCCGTCGACAGGGCCAGCTCATCTCGTTGAAGCATGCGTCATATAGCACTCTGATGCCCGCAACTGCAAAGTACCCATGATGGTAGCGGTGGCGATAATAATAATGATGGCAATACTAGTGCCCTACCAACCAAATGGTGCCCACAAACAGCCCTGGTTGTCTGAGCGAAAAAGCGGAGAGACCCTCCTTCCTCTTCTTTAAAGACAGGCAAGCAGCAACTTCAATTGACATATCAACAACATCTTCCTTCATTGCTATTAGATCGAGACGTCCACAGGCCATGCTACTCTATTACTGCTTTTAAATGTCTATAGTCAATAAACTTCCCTCATCCTGCAAACTGGCAGCGCGTGCTGACTACCACTCCATTGACCTCTGCCTCCGCCCGAATCTCCGTCGCCCCAAAATACATTCGCAGTTCAAACACCACCTTGTGGCCTGGCTGAGCTCCTGGAATAAAAGGGAGCGGGATCAAAAAGTCACCAATCTTCTCCACCATTGGCGAATCCACATACCGGGGCAGGTTCATCGACGAACACGCAAACAGCGGCGAGTTTACTGGCTTGGGGTATTGGTATGTGATATACCGCTTCGTTATACATTCGTCCACTCCGATCTGCTGTCCTGGGGCCGCATAAACCGAGAACCGATCCCTTGCTCGAACCTGCCCCATGCGATCGCTTACCATCTTCGACATCAAATCAACATTTTCCTCGAACGCCATCATTGAGTCGACTCCGTACCACCGACGTGCCACCCGCTGTGTGATCATCCGAGGCATCAAGCCCGCATACACTGCTCCCCGGACCACAGCCAGTTCCGCACGAGGAGGCACACCGATCAGCGGCACCCTTGATCCAAACTCAGCCATGACACGCGTGTGCAGATACGATGAACATCCGAATCCACCGACCAAAAAGATGGCATGACATTGGAAATGTGTCTGCTGAAACTGATGTTGAATCAACCGCAATACATCGTTCACTACAGGATCAAACACCTCACGCCTCATTTCCTCCGCTGTCACCGTCAATACACCGTCCTCAAGTCCAATATCATAATCCGTCAGTTCAGCGCGGCCGGGCACCGCAGGCATGGTGAGGTACTGATCCTCCACTCCATCGAACAGGGGCTTGACATTGTGGACAAATGTATCCATAAGTTGGACCCAATTGGCGGCCGTAAGTCCCTTCTCCTGCCACTTTGCAAACCGTTTCCTCAATAGTGCCTCCATACGCTCGTCCAAAAAGATTGATCCGCAGCTATGCCCGCTTCCCCTGGTGACTTCCCTTAGTGTCCGGCCATTCGGTCCCACTGCAACCTCAAAGACGATCAAATCTACGGTCCCTCCACCAGCATCGCAAATCATAAATCGCTGACCATGTCCTATCGAAAACTGGTCGCACTTTTTCTCGCAATAAAGAGCAGCAGCTTCCGGCTCTGAGATCAAAAGGAGCCGGTGGGGTGGATCCAGATGTGAGATCATGCCAGCCTGGAGCGCAGCTTGACGCATCATGGCCTTGGCATTATCAGCCCACATAGCGGGCACCGAGAGACAGTACTGGATGTGTTGTTGATTGAATGACGATCCAAATCCCTTGAGTACTGTCTAATATTCGTAGCGACAGTCATTCGTGTTAGCGTAAACCATTAGCGCATACAGCACACATTAAAAATCATTAGAATAGCAAACTTTGGGTGACTTACCTGAAGAACATGTGCATGGAAAAGGCGGAGATAGTCTGCAATGGCATCGACGACCGTAAGACCATTAGGAAGCGGTGGGTGGGGGCCAGAGGCTTCATCGAGATGTAGCTTGTACTTTGACAGGAGAACATGATTCTTGAACGGTGGTTTAGTGATGGCTAATTTAGCTGGGTATCCCCACTCGATGATTTCTTTCGAGCCTGGACCATAAAGGTTACATGTGGGCACCTTAGGATAGCTGTGTGTTTGCTTTGGCCTATGATATGGATATCCCGTAGATTGATGCATGTTAGGTTTGTAGAGGGAAGCTGAAGATGAAAAGCAGAAAGCAATCTGATATTTGTGTGACGCGCCTAAGAAACAACCTCATTCTTAGAATAAGCGCTCAACTGGGTCATTTAACACTCATTCTTGTGCAAACACGTACCAGCTCGACACTTCGTGCACTTCACCATCCTGTTGGAAAGCGTAAGCCATGGAAGAATAGGTTGTACCCCAGTCGATTGCCATGATAATAGGGTATGTCTGGTTTTCGCTGCCCGGCATGACATAGGGTCGGTGGCCATATTGCTGCGATCCAGAGGTCGAGGACGAGTATGCTTGCTGTGGGGTCCAAGGGTTGGGAAGATCTGGAGATGTCGCATATGACTGCTGATACGGCTGCTGATACGGCTGCTGATACAGTAGTGGTTGGTTTGGCCCCGAAGGCGAAGGTGTAGTGGCCTGGCTTGTCAATGGCGAGGACGGCGGTACCGTATAGGGCATGGAAGGAGTCGTCGAAGGACTGTTCTGACGAGTACTCGAGTCATGTCGTGTAGCTGCCGCGTTCATCAGGTCTGGTGATGGAGCGGAGGCTGCATGAATGTTCGTGGCATGGCTTGCCAGAGGGATGTTCAGACTATTGTAAGAGGGTGGTAGTGTGCTGGTGCGATGCAACGCTGACAGGCCTTCTCCGTCGAGGTCATCTGCAACAATTCCGGTACCAGCGATGATGTCTACGTCGTCAGTCTGAGTGGTATGGGGCGCTCGCGGGTCAGTCTCCGTTGGCCGTGTATCTGGGTCAGACTCACTGAGCGAGTTCTGAGTCCTGATCAAGGGCGAATTCTCGGTCAGTTGGGGGTTAGAGGGTATTGCCGTCGGAGTCCTGGCGGGGGCGCTGGATGCAGCTGGTGAAGATTGTGGATGTGGATAGGCAGCAAGATCAACGACAGAGGTCGACTGGTTCGGGGCGTCAATTGGCAGTGGTGGCAACGGCGGGACCGCTGGGACGTCGAATTCATCGTGAGGAGAGAAACCTGATCGACTGAGTGAGCTGACGCTGGATATGGTACGGACAGTGCCGTTGCGCGGACTGGTGCTGTGGTCCTTGTTATTGGTACTATTGAAGGTGGCATTGGAATTGGCGCCGGTAATACCGATGCCTTTATCATTCTCTTTGTCGGCCCTGTCCTTCTTCTTGGGTGAAAATGCCTTCTTCAAGGACTTGAAGGACTGCATGTAATTAGTGGCGTTTAGACGAGTGTTTATAGAATGTCCAGGACTGGGACGGAGGGGGAAGATGGAGAGGGCGATGGAAGGCGGAATCGACCGAATCGGGTTCCGATGAGAAGAGGGCGAAGAGGTGTGGTTGATTCAGGAACTGCGGGCGAGAGATAGAAGAAGTTGAAGAAGACAGAAGGGTGGAGGATTGAGTGTTTAATTGGACAACAGAAGTCGACAGAGCAAGTGTGAAAAATGAGCCATGGGTAGCCGTTTGTTTGGTGTCCTGCCTGCATGAGGAGGACAGGCGTCAAAAAGGCGGCGCCATACTCGCATTAAAGTCGACGACCAATAAGTGGGTTGGCCTTTTTCTCATCATTTGTTGTCCTGCAAGCCCAGCCCAGTCCGCCCCACCCGCCAACACATGTCTACCCAACCTGTATGCCGGATTTGACTGCCTTAGCCGCAGCAGTAACGGTCTTCAATGCTGCCTCTCCTGCTGTTCTTAAGGTTGGGCTGTAGTTTACTCATAGATCTGTATAAAATGGAGCATGCCTACGATGGTTACCATGTTGATAGAGACAATCGATCGTCGCCATATGACACTTTGTAATAATAGCTTCATTTTTTAAGGTCTTCTTCTCGAAAAGTGTCCAGCCTGGAGCTGTGCCATCGCCATTAAGCCCTTATCTTTTTGGTAAATACAAATATAAAGATGTACACGGACATTCCTGTCCTCAGAAGTATTCATCATGGGAAGAACTCTAACATCAGGGACATCGACACGCGTTGCGGACAAAATCGCTGAGATGACAGATCACCTACACTGCATTATTACGAACCCCTGTTGCAATTAATTGAACTTCCTCGACGCACTTACAATAGAACAAAGCACAACAGTTTATTTTAAACTACCCATGGCTAAATGCCTCCTCAACCACATCAAATCGAGAAGCTACTAGCGTCCCGTAGTATGTTTTTCTGCGTGCATTTATTTGCATGCTGCCATGGTATGGTCCCGCACCTGAACCCAAACGGGCACCTGCCCCTCATCCCTTACACCAACAGATCGATAGTTTTTTATTTTCGCTGGCCATCCCCTTGACACACTTTGACCTCCACCTCTTCTCCATAAGCTTTTCTGCTCCAAAGTTCACTTTTTGCTCGTAGCATACTCAATCATTTTATCCGCACACATTCCTCCACAGCAAACTCTCTGCCAGCACCTAAACTGCCGCCATCTGAATACCTTTCCTCAGACCTCGGCTCATGAGCTCCATTCAGTCACGATGGTTCCATGCTTCAGTAATGAGATCGTTGTCTTTGCTAAAGAGTGCACACTGCCTCAGACCCTTCCCCTGTACAAACTCAATAGTCAACTGACTTTTCAAACTCTTGTCTATGTAGACACTCGTTAATAGCACCCTGTATATCACAGGGGGAACTCAGCGGGATAATGCCGGAGCGACATCGATCTCAGACGAATGCCTTGCGCTTGACCTGAGCCAGCCGTGGTCAATAGAGAAACCATTGTTCATGACTATGCCTCGTCTGAGTATGCCCCTCAGTGGACATTCTATGAACAAAGTCCCAGGATCAACGCAGCTGCTTGTTGCTGGAGGGGAATCGACTGCCAACTTGACCATCTTCCCCATCCTGCTCTTTGAAACCTCCGGGGGCAGTATGCAGAACATCGCTGATGGCACTTGGATCTCCCCCACAAAACCTGCCAACATTGCTGCATCTCCATATCGATTGTACCCCGCATCTATCACCACGGGCAAGGATGGAGTGCTCCTACATGGTGGCTATCCAACCACGGCGGTTGTCAATGCCACGGTCCTTTCATCATTGGTCACACTAAAGCCTAGCAATAACTTTGCGCCCAAATACTCTGCACCTGTGTCGATGGCACTCAATTCACCAGCGCTCGCAAGACATACCATGACCCTGATGCCCGATGGGCGTGCCATCATCCTTGGTGGAACAACTTCGCAGAATGTGCTGACGAACCTCTCCATGGCCTACGTTATGGATACTCAGGCTAGTAATGCATCGTGGAACATAGTTTCACTCTCGGGGAAGCCACCAGATCCGCGCGTGGCCTTTTCGACAGTTCTGGTCAACACAACCACGTTGCTTCTGTATGGCGGAACATCAGATTTCAAGTCAGCATTCTGGGTTACTTTCTATCTGGATCTACCCACGATGGCCTGGTCCTCACCCATGGCCCAGGGTAGGGCTCCTCGGCGATGGGGCCACACCGCAACCATGGCCGGAAGTACCATGGTAGTTGCCTTTGGTAAGCAAATAATTAACGTTATTGTATTCCTCCTAAGGTTGCGTTTCAAGATGAGTTTCTGTTGTGGCGAAAAGCAAGGTTTTGTGAAGATATAGAAAAAGCGAGGGAGTTGAAAACCAACAACAACAATACCAGACAACAGAGAGTAAGACTTTGGATTGCTTTGTCGTGCTAGGGATATTTATAAAAGCAATAACGACAAATCCCAGCAAACTAGCCGTTATTGGGATGTTTGGGCATGTGTGTATTGATAAATCATGATTGACATGAGACGTCTACGCATGATATATAAACCATTTGCCTTATTACGCCTACTCATGGCTTTTGTCATCGATAACATTATTTTATATGATCAATGGCGAGAACAGAAAAGACATCATTTCTCACTCTTTGCTCTCCTTCACTTTCTGCCATCTAGGTCTATCCTCCCGTCAAGCACCTGATAACACAAGTGTTGTACTGCTGGACACTAAAACCAACACCTGGATTACAGAATATCGTCCACGAGCCATGTCCGCCACAAACACACCTAACTCGGGCAACGGAAATAATGGCGGCAACAACAATAAGTCTCTAAGTATCGGAGCTGTCCTCGGACTCGCATTCCTGATTACCGCAGCCATTGTAGGAAGTGCGTTCTTCCTACTGGTGCGGCGTAAAAAGCGCAGGACACGTAACACTGTGGCCAGGGAGAATCTAGGACAGACAACCACTCGAGCAGCACTCGGGAGAGGGCGGTCAGATAGCCATTCGCGCGGAATCTTCGGACGAATATCTGAAGGGTTCAGTCTGGGCGTCCTATCGAGGAACGGTGAGGGCCATGGCCGAGGTCGCAGACCAGACTCTAGACGGTACTCTGAATTCTCTCTTCGCGCACATCCCATGACCATCATGGAACGGATCTCAGAGTTGGGTTACTCGCCCGTCAGCCTTGGATATCCCGAAAGTGTGGTTCAGATAGGGACAGGTGCGGTTTCGGTTACGAGCTATGTGTACCCGAACCAGGCATGTGCTAAGACAGAGAGATTGACCAACGGGGATGAGGCGCATATTATCTTCCATGACCTTTCGATGCCTCAGAAGGAAGCCCTTCGGTTGACGCGGGAGCAGGAGCAACGACGGAACCAGTATTTACAACATCAGGCGCCCAAGACAGAGCTGTTACAATTCGTCGACGACGACTGAGTGGTAGAAGACTTACACCCCTGTAACATATAATACGAATGACCTGTAATAATAATAACAATAGTATTTTTCTCAAATATGCAACTGATTTTATCAATATTTGCAGACTAGGAGCCTCAACGAGCTTTACTTGGTAGAAAGTATGCTCCGCACACGCGCGAGAAATTGTCCTTAGGTTTGCAACGAGACCCGTGGGTATATAGGCGATTGCGCGCGTTTTTGGCCCCCCGATTAGGGCGTTATAAAATCAAGGCTGGTCATGCCCCGATCCTCCCTTGCCATTCTTGTCTCCTTTACTAGTGCGGATGGATAACTATGAGACAAAAAAATAAAATAAATAAAAAAGGCCAAGGCGACAGGCTCAGAGAGCGGGTTGATGGTCAGTGCAGATTGAGGTGATCGGCTGACTTTGCCCGATCGTCCACACCCCTGTCCTATTACCGAATCATCATGTCCAAACTTTACCTGCCTGCCCGAATTTTCGGAATCGGTGAGGAGGAGGGAGGGGGATATTGTTCTCTTGTATTGTTTCCCACGACACTCGCCGCTACTGCATGTGGTAACAGCAGAAGCGGGAAGGAACAAAGGACGGTCTCTCAAAAGGGCCTCATTAACCACGCGTACTTGCGCCCAGCCTCTATTTCTCCCTGCCATCCTCTCTTTTTTTTTCTCCGCTCCTGATTTTTGTATATCGCTTATGTAGATCGTTATTTAGAATCTCCAGAAACCATCGGGACTCGAAACGAACGTACCACTGTTAATGTTCATTGGTCTCTTGGGAATTCGGAACGCATCAGACCCCGAGCTACATACGACTTTCGGAAATGACTGCTGCTGTGTAGCGATTCGACCCTCGTTTACTGTGGTGTTCCAATCGCCTTACCTTCCATTCACATTATTCTTCCGAGACTCCATAGGGGTATTTATGGGTAGTCCAAATGGTCTTTTGAGTCTGAGGATAGTCATTGACATGGCATAAGTACGAGTAATAAACTAGTATGATCAGCATCGAGCAGAGCATGTTGACTGAGTGAACACTTTTGTTTCACTGCTCTATCGCTGCCTTTCTGTTACTAAAGCTCCCCGTTCGCCAAGCATTTTTTTTTGAATCATTCTTCCCGCCGTCCCTTGTCCATGCACTCCAAAACATAGCCTTTTTGTTTCTTATTTCTTATTTTTACCCTGGTTCTCGGTGGCAAACCTAACAACTTCTTCGTTCTCGTCAAGACTCAATATTCCGCCGGCATTTTTCTTTTCTCGCGATCCCTTTCAATACTCTTTTTCTTTTTCTTTTTTGCCATTACCTTTAACAAAAAAAAAAAAAAAAAGCCATGAATAATCCATTTGAAAACACGACTCAAACCTCAGGGGATTGCACAAACGTTACCACTCGGCAGCAGCACCTTTATCCAGAACCGATTGATGGCGCAGAAGCAACATCTCCTCTAGTTAGGAAGAGAGCCCTTAAAGAAGACTTACAAGGACCCTATAACGCTAAAATCATTCATCTTTTTAGCGGCAAAAGCAGTGACAACAAAAATGTCATTAACACGAGTGATGGCGGCAGTAGCAACAGAAATTCATTGCTCTGGGACCGAGATATTCGCAGTAGATGGCCAAAGAGAAAGAGTCTCACTGAGCACTCGGACAGCGACGACCGCAATAGCCTGGCCAAACAAATTGGCTGCATACCAACAAGAGGTAAGACCACTGTGTTTTCATCTAAAAAACAACAAAAGAAATAGTCGTATGATGGGGTAGTTCTTGTGTGTGTTTTGGGTCGTTGTAATATCATCTCTGCACATTTTTGGCCTCCTTTGCCAAGCATTTGCCGCAGAAACAAATAAATAGAAGAGATGCATTCAGACTGAGGAGAGAGAGGGGGGATATGCAGCAGACCTTCGTAATGTTGAAGTGCATATTGGAAATGATGCATTGAAAATGCGCTCGTGCGCGGGTACCTTTCCGCCCACACAGCAGAGTGCATCGAACTGGGGGAATAGTAACGAAGCAAATGCAGAGGAGGTAAGAACGATCGTTTTAAAAAGCGTTGCATACGATTTCGTTGTGCTCATATAGCTAGCTCCCTGTACTTTCGGAACGCACGATTTTTTTTTTTTGCACTTTCCTACTCTCCTGCAGAGCGCTTTAGTCTTGGCAGAACACAACGGTATTTCTCTCTCTCTCTCTCTTTTTTTTTTTTTTTTTTTGCGTTTAAAGAAGTATAGTGCAAAACTTCGCAGCTGGTTTCTCTGGACATTTAGTCTGTTCGTCTGGCACCGCCTCTGAATACATTATTTATTCCATAAGTATTGTATCGAGATCGAGCTGCTATGGACATGATATTCATGATTACAGTCGACTTTTCAACTGAAAAGGATCATACTATAGCCGTGTAAACGGGCCATCGACTAAGAATTTCAGTCGGTTAGACTTTGCATCTCATTAAAGATAATTTGAATGCAACGGTGCTGTGTAAAATACGTAACTGGGGAAGTAGCGTCCGGTGGGCCTCAGAAGGCAAACAGGTTCAGGTAATCAATAATTAGCTGTTGCGGACTAGGGCGCAGATAGCTACAATATGGACGGACCAAATATATGTGGTTGTAACGGATGGGGAAGAGCATTGAGGGCAAACAACCTTAAAACCGTCAACTTCCAGCACCATTCCGCGAGGAAAACCTGGTTGGCGCGTGCATTTTTCATTGATTTTTTTTTTGGGGAATCCAGCAGTTACCTGTTGGGAGGATTGCGTTCTAGGTACCGTCTTGACACGTTTTCTTCTTTTTGCATGATTAGGATCCGAAGTGATAGGTAGATGTAAGTGTGGGTTATCTAACGCGGGGGCAACAAACTTCGTGTATGCACTGTATCGATTATCGGTTGTACAGATCGATGCACATCTCATTGCGCCAACAACCCAATTGATTATTTTCTACGGTACAAGTAGAAGAGAAAAGAGGGGTACACGGATACTTGATCCGGCGGTCGATTGAGGTCTTGTGTCGCCATATAAGCCCATTCATGGCTACACTTCTCCTCCTGACGTATGAGGGTATTTTTTTACCAGCTTTGGCACTCCATTGACAAAATCTTTTTTTTTTTTTTTTGGGGGGGGGGAGCTTCACCGACTTTGCATATATTTATGTCTTCATGTCCTTGCATCTTTTATTTGCTCTCATTCGTTCCCAATGCTCTATGTCTGAGGGCCCCTGAGCGCGTTCATGTCGTTTGCTGGACAGTCGCGGTGGATCAGGTCAGGATGGCGAGGGCATCGTCTGCAGCTCATTCCTTGTAAAATTTCACGGCATCTCGTCGTTGATGAACTCTTTTTTGTTCATTGACGTCCCTCCCAACCACCCCCTCTCTCCTCAAACCTTCTGCTCTGATCTGCTATGATTCCCTGGTTCAAAATTCCATCGTCCCTGGCCGAAAAAATCCTGTGCTTGGATATGAGCTAAATGAGGGGTAGAAGCACCATGCAGTGCACAGGAAGCGCGTGAAGCGTTTTAAAATTTCCTCTCCTCCTCTCCTCCTTAACTTTCCCCTTCATTCCTTCCCTTTTTTTCATGCCCATGGTCTGCTGTCTCTCTATTGGCCATAGTCTAGTGAGGTTCTGGCGATAAGGCATGCTACTTGCATTTTTGTTTTACTTGAGAGCATGGGATCGGACATTTCACAAGGAGCCCTCCAAGTACCACTTTGCACTATGTGATGTGGGTATGCTACATGTACACTTGCGAGCAAGTGTGTAAAACAAAGACTGGGGCTTGAATTGGAAGTGATTGCTGTGCCTATCCCACCATCCCGCTCTCAGTTCCTAGATTTTTTTTTTTTACCCCCAGTCGTTTTTCCACCTATTGCCCACCTCTGTTCATTTTTAGCCCTACAACATCAAACGTGGTGCATACTCGTACGTGCATGAATATGCATGCTTATGCTTCATAATGCGTCAAGAAATCGCTTTACACCGCCCTTTTATTTCCCGTTTCCTTGATCTCTTTTCATCTCTCTCCGTATATCCCTCCTTTCGTCTTCCCCCATTTCCATGCTCCTTATTTGTCAGACAACTCTCGGTCCTTTTCATTCATTCTCATCCTGGCTTACTCTAGCCACGACCTCCCACCCACCAACGCATCATTGTCACCCGAGGCACTTCACCCTTCTTCTTGATAACCAGTACTACTTTCTAGTAATACCATCTACAGCGCTACGCTTGTTGGTGCGACCATCTTGTAATTGCGACCACGTAAGCGACGCGTCGGTTAATCCACAGAGTAATATAATGCTTACTCGCATCGCGATTGTATTTTCACCAAGCGTCAAAAAAATGTTACACATCTCTCCTCCGCCATTTTTTCTTCTCTTCTGTCAAGGAAATTGTGTGTTTAATCCATCGAAATACAAATGTATAGCTTCAAATGTCTTTCCTGATTTTTGTGCATGTCTCCAGCTCTCCCCTCTATGTTGATATCATTATTCAAGACGTTATTTTTGTGTTCATTGCGCACCGTGTGTTGCACTATTGTCGGCAATCAGCATCCGCAACTTTATATCGGCCCCAGGGCTGTTGCATTACTTTATCTGTTTGCACGACAGTCTTCGGGTCATCCCACGCACAACCCCGAGTCGCTGTGTGTAACAAAGTGCGACGGATGTACAGAGTGCGTCGAGCTGATGAGCATAGTCTGGGCTTTTTGTTTATGTGTCCTTGGAACTGGAGAGATCATTTCGACCATTGGTCGCGATTGGACTGAGATAGACCTCCATGGAGATACTGTTTTGTGTGCCTGAAAATGATGTTGAGCGTGTCTTGCGAGAAGCGAAGCACACGCACATCGCTCTTGTTCCCGTGTCTCCCTGGAAAGAGCTCACGAGGACCCGGATCTTTGGATCTTTTTTTAAAGTGCTTCCTTCCTCGCGTACTATCGCACGTCCTTTTCATTTCTTCTCGATTTGCTTCACTTGTGTCACTCTGCCATTGCTCTTCTATTTATTTTCTTGTGTACTTTTATGAGACCGCTTGCGCTACCATTTACTTCATTGGCACGTATCCTTATCATTTTCTCTCTCATCCTTACCATGCTGGGTCTTCGTGGTGTCAGTTTCAACCCAGATGCGGTCAGACGAACAGAATGAAGAGCACCACCATTGTACCCCTCAGTGACTTTCATTAGGTCTGGGCTATCCGCTCTTGGTCGAATGGTTATTGTGGAAAACGCCACTTTAACGCGTTACTTATATGCAGCAGGGGAGGGGGGCAAAGAAAGCAGCAAAAACAAGGACGGGCGGGAGTGGAAAGGGGTTCCAATACTAACGAACAGACGGCAAGAGGAAGCACCTTTTAGGGTGTATTTGCATTGTTACGTGCATTTGAGTCCCGGCCGCCGTTTCCTCTACCGGCCTTTCCTTGTTTTGCTGTGGTGCATCGGAGATCTGCATTAACACTATTTATATTGTCAATTTTCGAAAAGGAAAGGGGCGGACCATGCGTCCTTTTCCAGAGCTGAGCTGAAAGCGACCATGGCACAAGGGGGACGAAGGGCGAAAAGACCTTGGCACTCCCCACTCCTGCTGCTCCTTGCCATTCCTCATTCTCATCTCATGAGTGATGGTCATTCACATTTCCTGAACTTTAATCTTTCTTTTCTTCGTTTCCTTTTCCTGGAAATTACTTTCACAGCTTTTATACCTTCGTTAGATCAATATCTTCAAGAAAGTGATCCCGGACACGCACAGTTCACACCTCAGGGTCAGCGCCAGGAGCACCATTCTGTCGCACGCACTCCCACTAAAAGTACATTTTCCACTCCCTCCTCTACCGTTGCACGGCTTCCATCAATCTCAGGTGCGGCACCACCTCATCCTTTACACTCAACCATCAACTCTCTCAACACGTCGTCCTCGTACTCTCATCCTGGCATGCTCGGTCCTGGCACTGATCCAGGGCTTGGACCAGCACCTCCACCATCTCTCACACTGCCACCTCTGAGGGAGCTCGACAAGACCATCCGACCCGATCCCCATATTTCCTCTTCGGGAATGGGCAGTATGGGAGTGCTGCCTCGGTCGCAAGCGTCTGATCCACATCATCAGCAGTACTCACAGCCACCGAGACCAGGACCACCTCCATACATTTATACTCAGCAACAACAACCAGTGCATTTCATGCCGCACCACGCACATGGCTCACCCTCACCTTACGGACCCGGTTCTCAGCAGTATTTCTCGCACGATCATCGTAATCGTCAGTCGTCGTCTGTAGGGTCTTTGCCAGGTGAGTAACGAGTCGTACACATTACCGACCTTAACGATAAGCAATTCGTTATCTAGCCTCTACGCATAGAATCAGGGTACCGAGGGAACAACATTGCTATGAAAGATAGGCATTAACTCTTCGTCTATTTTTTTATATTTTTATTTTTTTTATGGATAGATCTGTATATGGGCTCCTCCTCGGCACCCTCGACTACAACCACATCGAGCCTCTCAAGAGCTGACTCACTATCGACTATGGAGTACTTACAGGGCTCGCACCCCCATACAAATATTTACGGCCTCTCTCGGCATCATCCTGGCATCGCCGACAACGTAAGTACCACGATAGGGTCAACGACCGGAAGCAGTTATGGTTACAGTGCTGCAGGCAGTACAGGTAGCAGAGAACACAGCCTTAGTCACCATCATCATCACCACCATCATCAGCACTCCGCAGGTCATGGACGCGCCGACTTGGACGCGGCGGTACATCAGCATCAATTGCACCAGCAGCGTCTTCAAGAACCTGTTGATTACAGTACTGCAGGTTCATTATCTGCAGCGGTCAAGTTAAGAGTCAGAGGCGGAGTAGAGATACCAAGCATTGCCGGCGGTAGAGTAAGATTGACCGGTAGCTCTGCTGGTTCAGAGCAACAGGGTCGGAACTCGACCAAGCGTGCGGCACAGAACCGAGCTGCACAGCGTGCATTTCGACAGCGGAAGGATCAGTATGTCCGCGAGTTGGAGCGTAAAGCGGAATTGCTGCTGCAGGCCGAAGGCAGGATCATGGAGCTGACTAAGCGGAATCGTGAGCTCGAAGCGGCTTTGGAGGATTCTCGGAGATCCACCTCGTCGAATTCTCCTCGACAGCCGAGGAAGTCATCACCGATTTCTGCTGCAGACGAGCCTTCTGAGGCTACTGAAATGAAAGAATCTACTGCAGTGAACGAGTTACCGACCAGTATGGACAGCGAGCAGGAAAAGGGTGTTGAGGACCCAGAGCGCAGTCCTCAAGAGGGACACAAGTCTCAGGAGCCCTCAACACGTCCCCCATTAAGTCGCTATGCTTCGATGCAGCAGCTGCAGCAGCAAGCTACACCACATCAGCGTTCTGACTCGAATTACGAAATCGAAGATAACAATAGCAATCCGCGCTATTATTTACGCCACCATCGCTCGGAGTCGTGTCTGAGCCAAGGGAGGAGAGGAACCAAATACGCTGACACTGGCGATGACTGTAGTGCAGCCCAAGAGAGACACGATGTCAGAGGCGGATCCACGGAATCGAGATTTGAGAGCCCTTTGTCCACACATGGTGCTCAGAGGAGTAACTCGCCGCATTTTGACTGTTCCGAACCATCATCGCCCTCGTCTAAACATCAATACTCAGGCACTCAAGGTTCGTTGTTTTTGCAAAAACAGGCGCTCCTGCATTCTATTCCGACCATACAAGGAGATAGATCTGGGTCTGCAGGCGCGACTGCGTGTCCAGACCTGTCCTCTGCAAGGTCTTGGTATCGACAGACGGAGGACAGTGCAAAGCCCTATTATCCTTTGGAGACTGCAACGTTTTCGGATCCGACTGCTCATGGAGGTATGGTTGCCGCAGCGTCCTCACCCAGCAAAGAATATAGCGACCATCCAGGAGCTCGCGTGGCCGAGATAGAGTACATGTCCGACGACCGTTCCGAGTACGGAAGCGAGTACGACACGATCGAAAAGCGGCCCAGTGACGGGTCTATCGGCTGGCCTAGCGCCAACAGCATTGGTGACGGATCAAAATCCTATTTTTCTTCGCCACGCAGATATTCGAATATTATGGGTGGGGAAATTAGGAAGCAGGCTAGCTGGAACTCTTTCCATGGCTCCCCTTCGGCATCGGCATCGGCATCGGCATCGGCATCGGCATCGGCATCGGCATCGGCATCGGCATCGGCAGGAGCAAGGACGGCGTCTAGTAGATTAAGGGAGGATATGGAGATGCAAGAGTCGGTCAATCATCACCCTCGACAGCGTCATCTGCACCATCGAGCAAGCACGGGCAATGTGTCCATCCGAGATGGTCAGCGACGGCCGCATGGAGGTGCGAAGCATCACTCACAAATGATGATTGATAGTCCGAATTCGAGTGCTTCTGAACCGAGGTTCTCGTCGTCGACACTGCCTCAAATGACTCGTGAGCAGCAATACTTCGCTTCTCTGGAACAACAACACCAGAGGCTTCAACAGCAGCAACAGCAACAGCAACAGCAACAGCAACAGCAACAGCAACAGCAACAGCAACAGCAACAGCAACAGCAACAGCAACAGCAACAGCAACAGCAACAGCAACAGCAACAGCAACAGCAACAGCAACAGCAACAGCAACAGCAACAGCAACAGCAACAGCAACAGCAACAGCAACAGCAACAGCAACAGCAACAGCAACAGCAACAGCAACAGCAACAGCAACAGCAACAGCAACAGCAACAGCAACAGCAACAGCAACAGCAACAGCAACAGCAACAGCAACAGCAACAGCAACAGCAACAGCAACAGCAACAGCAACAGCAACAGCAACAGCAACAACAACAACAACAGCAACAACACACAGTGCAGCAACGTGGGTTCCCACATACGCCCGAGGACGAATATCCGCCTCCAGGAGGGCCCTTTGGTGGACTGGCCCGCGTACAACCTCACTCTCCACTTTACGGACCACCCCATCAGCATCGCCAAGGACAAGGAAAAGGGCAGGAAAATTACAGCACGACCAGAGAACATACAGACAACTTCGTGAGAACACATCCTGCGGATCTGAATGGATCTGATATGGAGGCGACTTATGAGCATCCTCGGAATAGGATCGGCCATCAGAGCAGGATCAGCGGCGCTGGATGTAATAGGGAGACGATGATGGGGTCGCCATAAGGACTCAGACGGCGCGTTTGGCTTGGAGGCTTATTTTTTATTTTTTAATGAACAACTTACGACTGACATGACACTTATACCGCCTAATTGCTTGGCATCTTCTCTGTTTTTATTGTATACTACATACTACACATCCTCATGTATCACATCCGTTTCCGTTTGTACCACGTCCATATCTTCACCCTTTTTCTGATTTGTTTCAGTAAATTGGTTTTTCCAAAACGTGCTTTTGCTTCCTGCTATTCGCCTACTCTGGAATGTAAAAAAAAAAAAAAAAAAAAAAAAAAACTACCCATGGAATTGGCCCTTGGATCCAAAATGCGCGTTTTATTGGAGTCATAATCGGTGACCGAGCACAACTAATGCATAGTAATACCGCGCGTTAGTCCATCTGTTGTGACGCGCGCACGGACCAATCTTTCGCAGATTTTACTTTTATGATGATGGTCGACGTTGTTCAGTGTCGTCCCTCTTCCTTGCCCTCTGCTCCGGGCCTTGCGTCCTTCGACCACTTCACCTACATCAACTCCGCCCTAAAAGGTCAAACTTTTTATTTTTTTTATTTTTTTATTTTTTTTGTGGAGATGTGCGAGGCAGTGAAGGATATTAGGAGTTAGAATGCCGGAAGATGTTTAGATTGATGTGCGCCAGTTGAGGACATATCGCCATTGTATTTTTTTTGACATGTCTTTAAAACGTTTATGTGATAATTTCGTGAAGTCCACTGATCTGGAGATACAGCACTTTCATTGCCAATGCCCTGCAAAGCCAATATACTTTAAAAACATCTATGCACCTTGAAAGAGCTGATCCTGTAAACTCCAATACCTCAGCGATACCCCGGATTTGCTGAGTGGAATGCAGTGTACCAGCGTTTTGAGGTCGTCTATCGAAGAGTTAGTCCCTCGGAAAACCATTGCCTTCAGCTTTGAGCCTCGATAATACTGTTCAGTCTTCTGACTGGAACGAAAATACGAGCAGGCTGGATCCTTGTGATGGTTCCCATGCCGTCCATGTGTCCACGGAAGATTTGATAGATAGCGTCTCCAGTAGGCCCTCTGTGCTCTGTGGTTGAGGCGGCTCGAGAACGGACTTGTCATTCGGAGGCGAGGCCGTTGTGATGAGCCATGGAACAAACTCCTGTGGAAAGCCATCCTTATCCCCGCCGTCGCCGAGACAGAGGAACCTCAGCTTTTCAAGGTGAGGGAGAACAGCAGCTTCTTTGCCGGTACTTTAGGTAGTGAGCCAACGAGACGAAGACGGTAGTCCAGAAGAGCTGTTGAGCGATTGAGAACCTGAGCCATACAATCCACGCCGGCGGAGGACAGGGCACGTGCATTCAGCAATAGAGTCTCCAGTTTGGATTCTTTTCCTTGTATCGATTTGTTGAGCTGCAGAGAGCGATCGGTGTTGAGTGCCTCAGAGCCGGCATCCAGCTCCCTAAGAGGCTATTTATATCGGCGGAACGCTTTAGAGAGATAGTCCGGGTCAGTCCTCGGAATTTATCCCATCTTGATATCGGCGGACATGTTAAACACAGCGAAGTCATTTGTAAAGTGCACTGTTGAGGTGATATGGTTATTTGTATCGTCGGAGACAGCGACAAGTTCACGTCTTAGCGGTGCAAAGACGCGCGTGCCCTTCTGAATTATGCCCCTCTCTTGTTGATAATATCAGGTCAACAACCGCAAGAAACTGCTCGCAGTCGCATTCGAGCTCGATCTCCGTGAGGTTTTGATTCCCGCGCATAATCTCCATCAGTTGAGAGTCGTCGTCCTCAAGAAAAAGCCCTGATGTCGAGAATCGTGTAAGAAGGTTATTTCGAAGAAGCAGAGTGAAAAGGCTGAATGAAGAAGCCCGAAGCTTAACATCAAAGCCCACGTGGTCTGAGTATCGCTGCCCATGACGAACCCTTGGTACTGCGAATTAACCCAAGAACAGCTTTAACACTATGGGCTTAGGTAGAGAGCCGATGTTGTCCATGACTACAAGCTCGTATGCCTGGGTCAAAATGACATGGAACCGATTCTGGAAATAGACAATCGATCAAGGGCTTGTTGCTGCATCTTAAGTATCTGTTTTTGATTCTAGTCCAGCTGTTCCTGCATCTGTAGCATTTGCTTTTGGTTCTCGTCCGATTGCTGCTGCAACTGAAGCGTCTGCTCTTGAAGGAATCTGTTCCTCTGCATCTCTGCAACGGTGTCGACCTGACCGGTCAGGATAACCTGCAGCCGTGATACATATAAATCGAGGTTATCATGGGCAAACATAGTCAATTGCTGCGTTATATCTGTTGGAGTAGACAACGAGACCTTGGCTCGAGGACGCCTGGCGCAGGGTAGAGAGTCCAACCACTTGCTCTGTATAAGACTCTTCACCATCTGCAGCCGCAGGCGTGGGCGAGATGCGTCTCGAGAGGTCATTGGCCATGGTCGGGGTGTCTATTGCAAGAGACGGAGAAGCTGCCGCTGTACACATGATTTGATGCAAGGACTCTACATCTCTTCAGAGCTGCCGACAAATACATCGAGCATGACCCTTGGGTAGAGTCTAATCCGTAAATGGTCAATGCTATTATACAGAGTCAATTGCATTACTCTCACAAGTGAATACACTCCATTCCGTCCCTGTTCTTTTTCTCTGGACTTAGTCCTGAAAGTTGTCTTCAGTCAGAAACAAGACTACATGTTCAGCGTTTATTACACCCTTTGCGTTCTCGGAATACTGCTGAGTATCTCTCCATAGAATAATGTGTTCCCCAGTTCCGGGATCGAATCGAGTACAAATGGTAACAACTTCCGAGCCAGTCGATGCACTTATGGGAGGACGGAGACGAAGACTTGCAAACGTAGGCGGGCCGAGTCCTCGAGCGTCATGTTGCATATGTGTCAAGGGAGTGAATGGAGGTGGAATATGAACAAATAAAGAAGAAGGCAGAAGAAGAAACAGGAAGGCGGCGAAAGCTATAGCTTAGCAGGTCATCTTGTGTGACATTAGGGCTGAACAGCTTCGCCATTTTTTTTAATTCATGGCCGCAATGTGCTAGGGCGAACAATTTCACATGCGGCTTTGGATCCATGGGTGGCAAGAAAGTGCACGAAGAGGTAGCGAGATGAATGGCGGTCGTTGTCGCAGGGCATCCGTCCTCAAGCGACGAAGGGACACGTCCAAAATAAAGATGAAGCTGGTAAGCTATAGCCAATCAGCAATATTCTTTATCTCTCTCAGGGCAGTATAGCGATCGACCCAGAGGAATTTTTCAGACTTCATTCCAGCATGTCAGTATATAGTCCATTACCACATTAAGCACTATCTGACTGCGTAAATCATGGAAGCGGTAGGGACAGTAACAGCAGTTTGCAAAGTATACCTGGAAAACATAGATACAGGCCTAGAGATATGTTCGTAGCCCACTCAAATGAGATCAGCGACATTCATGGGCATCTCCAAGATCTGGGTTGAGTAAAATTTCTCAATCCCCCGCAACATCCGCATGTCGTCCGCAGTAACGAAATTGATCGCCACACCCTTGCGTCCGAAACGACCTCCACGGCCGATACGATGGATGTAATTCTCCTTGCTGGTCGGCAGGTCATAGTTGATAACCAGGGAGACCTGCTGCACATCGATACCACGCGCCGGTAAATCCGTCGCAATCAGCACACGGGACCGTCCTGAGCGGAACTCCTTCATAGTGAACTCGCGCTGGGGCTGCCCCATACGTCCGTGGATCGCTGATACTATGGTCCCGCAGGCACTCAGCTTTCTCGTCAACCAATCAACCTTTCTGCGAGCGTTGCAGAAGATGATCGCCTGGGTGATGATCAGGGCCTCGATAAGGTCGGATAGCGTGTCCAACTTCCACTCCTCTTTTTCGACAGCGATGTAAAACTGTCTGATATCCTCAAACGTCAGCCCATCCTCCTCGACCAAGATTTGGATGGGGTCCCGCATGAATTTAGTGGTGGCTTTCATCATCTCCGTGGGTGTAGTTTCAGACAGGAACATAACCTGGAGGTTACGAGGGAGTCGCCGGAAGAGATCATAGATTTGGTCCTTGAAAGCTCTCGAGCGCATCTCGTCCGCCCCAGTCAGAACAAACATCTTAATGCAATCAGTCTTGAGGGCTTCTCGGTTGATCATGTCGAGGACACGACCAAGTGTCCCAACAACAACATGAGGACCGGCCAGCATGTTATTCATAGTCTCGCGCATATCAGAGTCATCGACACAGTTATGACAATCCACTTCCATAAAGTCGCCCACTGACAGTATGTCCTTCCGAACCTGCCGCGCTGTATCGCTCATGGGAGTGACAATCAAGGCTTGCGTGTCGGTCTTTGATGCATCCAGCCTTTGTAGGACCGGTACGGTAAGCGTGCTTGTCCGTCCAAAGTTGACGGACGTCTGCGCTATCACATCATGACCTTCAATAGCTGCTCGGATGATCCGCTGTTCGGCCGGTGAAGGCTGTCCTAGACTAATTGTTGGTCATATTTACAAAACGGATTGTTTGATAATTAGCGAAAGTCCAAAGTCTGGATTGGGCTAAACGGAAGTGACAGTAAAATATGCTTACCCATCTGCTTGGATGCCACGTAGAAGCTGCGGCGATAAGTTCATGCTCTTATAGGGTTTGACGACCTTGTCGTAGTAGGACTATCAAGCAAGCGTTATACATCGTCACCTCCGGTCTCTCATGATCGACGAACGACCGATGGCGCTGTGCTACTGCTACTTCTTTACCTCAAAAGAATCATCGAGCTGGTCAAGACCAGTGGTGTTGTTTTTATTGCCGGTGGTCATGCTGGAGAGAGTGTTGAAGAAAGGAAGGAAATACTGAGTAGACAAAGAATAGAGTAGGGGATAAGAGGGAAAGAATGGCGAGGGCAGACGAACAAAAAGGTGTCCTCAGCCATGTCCTACCCCTGTTCCAGCAGGTTTCCTCACTCGTTCGTTCTTTGTCTATTTGCGTCTCGGTGCTTTGCGTTGCTTGCCTCTTTGAAATTGTCCTCATGAAACCCATAGGCGTCGCTGGGCGACGTAGCATGGTGAAGCGCAAAGCCTGATGTTCCCTATAAACAGTTATTTCTCATCTGTGCAACTGAAGATTGAAGATACGAAAAGACGGTTTATGGCGGATAGAAGGGGGCTCAGCTGCCTGCCATGGTGTGATCAACTGCTGTGCTGTTTGCTTAGGAAATCGCTGGCCTATGTGACTTAATAAAGAACAGCAGTCCCACTCTTAGTTTCTTTTCCCTTACACTCTCCTATTCCTCGTCCTCTCTTGCCCTTGCCGTTGTCTTTGCAGTTTGTACTCTTGTGCTGCACACCGTTTCATTCACATTACAATTCTTCCTTCTCGAATCTGCAGCAGAGGTCGTTTTTCGCGGTCAGTGCGCTACGAACCAACCAAGCTTCTGGGCCGACTGATCCTTCCAACGCGTCGCTGGCGGGACAATTAGCGCGCAAAAAATAAAAAATAAAGCTGTTACCGCATATGGGGCCCAAATGGATTTGAGCTTGTGGTGTCAAAATTGCACGTCCAGTCCTCTGGTTAAGCGGTGTCATTATTTACATATAAAGGAGAGGCGGGTTCGCTACGGCTGTCCGCATAATTGGGCGAAGCAAAGCGCGAGCTCTTCTCGCGGTCTTTACTTGATGAGTAAACGCATTGTGTAAAGGTGACGAGGAAACACCCCGAAGAGCATCCTAGACAGGTATGCCTAGTTTAAATACTTCTGGATCCTTATCAGATAGTACTCCTCAATCTCCTTGATCATCCTAGCATCAGCACTCGTAATAAAGCAAAACACCCGGTTCCTGTACGTCCTCTGATTAATCCTCCGGATGTAATCCTCCTTCAGTGGCATATCGTAGTTGATCGTCGCCGTCACGCCCTGCTGCAGATTCAGTCGCCGGTTGTCCTCTAGATCCGTGGAAACCAAAAGTGCGGCCCATGCAGCTCGAGCCTTCTTTAGAACTAACTGCCGCTCCTCTTCTTCCATATCCCCATAAATCGCCAACGCCGTGAAGTTGTTTGCTCGCAGTTGTGCCACTAACCAATCGACCATCCTTGGAGTGCTGCAGTAAACCACCGCGTGAAGCGCCGTCATGTGGAGATTCAGCAACGTATAAAGTTTCCGTTCTTCATTCACGACATCGATATAGAAATGCTTTGTCCGCTCTAACAATACCTCGTCCCTCGAGACTAAGAACCGCACTGGATCCCTCATGCACCGGGCCACCAATTTCATCACATTCTCGGGCATGGTCGGGCACATGAGCACGATCTGTATCCCAAGACGGAGTTTCGCGAGTAGATCGCATATTTGGTCGATCAAGAATCTTTCCAGCAGTTCGTCTGCCTCATCCAAGATCAGCATCTTGACCGAATCCGTCTTGAGTGCTCCTCGACAGATCATGTCATAAACACGGCCGGGCGTTCCAACCACCACCTGGGCCCCCTGAGCCAGATTAGCCATGCACTCGGGTATTCTGGTTCCTCCGATGCAGACCTGACACTCCACTGACATAAACTTTCCCAGCGCCTCCACGACTCTCATAGTCGCTTGTGCCAATTCACGGGTGGGGACAATCACCAATGCCTGACATTGGGAATTGGTCAAATCGAGCTTATTGAGCATAGAAATTATGGAGGCGATGGTTTTTCCTGTTCCGGCATGGTCGTGGATAATGACATCGTGACTCTTGAGGATGGGCAAGAAGGAACGCCTCTGGGTCGCGAAGGGCTGTTCGAAGCTGGAGATAATCGGAAGTGCGGAATCCATGGTTATATCAATGACCCCAAAGATGTCACCTACATTCATTATGATTACTCTGCTTCAATACAGGGATATTTGGTCATACCCATAGGCAAGGATGCCCTGAAGGAGCTCTGGGCTGAGATTCATGTCTTCGAAGTTGTTGGCCACCATGGTCTATGGGATCATAAGGAAAAAAAAAAAACACATTAGGTCAAGCTAGCCGAGCTGCTGTCGCTGCCACCGGTTCCTTAGTCATACTTCAGTCTCATCATTCAAAGGCTGAGGTCCATCGGGGGTAGTCATGGTGCAAGTGAGAGTGACAAAGAGAAGAAAAGTGAAGTGAAAGGTGAAATTGCAGGAATTCCTCCCTCAGGTGTTCAAAAGTGGCTGCGCCGCATTTTCGCGGACTAAAGTTTTTATTTGTTGGGAATAAAAAGGTTGGAGGCCTGTTCGTAGTAAACGCGTATATTCGCGGATAAGTTGATAAGCCGGATCGAAAAGCGCTGCTCAATGCCACCAAAGATCTTCTTGTCACCCATGGTAGCAAAATTGATCACCACGTCCTTGCGATCCGATTGGTCTCCAAGACCGATACGGTAAGTGTACTTGTGCTAGAAGGTAGGTCGTAATTGATGACCAAGGACACCTTCGGAGCGTAGTTAAGGTGAGCTAGCGCGTTCGTCGAGACCAACACTTTAAACCCACGATTGAAGACCATCAAAGTCGTAGCCCGCATATCCCTACACATCTCACCATGGATCGCCAAAGCCTCGATCCCACTTGATTGCAGCATCTCCGCCAGCCAGTCCACGGTTCTGCGGCTATTGCAGAGGACACCCGCCTTCTCATAGACCGCTTTCCTGAGGAGCTCGCGCAGCAGTCCGAGCTTATCCTCTTCCATGCCAGCCGCCACTACTGACCTATCCTCTGTTACCGAAATCCGAACGAGGTCTTGTATGAACTTGGTCCTCAGCTTCTCCACACCCACGGGCAAACTGGAGGACAGGAGTACAGTCTGGATGTCCTCGTGAAGTTTTTTTAAACAAACCGTGGACCTGATACCTGAACCCGTTTGCGAGTATCTCGTCCACGCCGTCCAGTACCAGCATCTTGATGAAATCTCGATCATGTGCATCATAGAAGAGACCTCACGGGGAGTACCAGCCACCACATGGGCTGGCTGACAACATCGTTCTTGTTCGATCCTTTAATATAAACCTGGCATCTAACACCCATGAACACGCCCAGTACCAACAACCCCTTCTGGATAAGGAGCGCCAAATCGCTCGTGGACGTGATGATCAATGCTTGCGGAACAGGATTTGGGGCATCGAGCGCCTGCAGAACCGGTATAATAAGCGCACCTGTCTGCCCAAACCTCAAGGACACTTCGGCGATCACACTTCCTCTTCGAATAGCGGATTGAATGATCCTTTTCTCGACGTATGAGAGTGGCCCCAGTTTAGTCATTCGGATAGTGAGAGAAGATGGGCGGTACTGGGGATATTAATTCCGGGGTTCAATTGCGACCAGTCTGGTAGGCCTACCCACAGTTTTTGATACTGCGAAGCAACTCTCTTTCCAGCCTCATGCCTTCGTATTTTTCGGCAGGCATGTCCTGATCGGACTAGAAGAAGCGGTGTCAAGAGGTGTATCGAGGATGTAAGAAACAATCCGTCAAACTTCGCCTTGGTCTCAGCGAGAGGTCTTTCGTTCTATCAGCATGAACAACTTACCACTGAACCTCGATGGCGTCTGCGACTCATGATTGTGAAAAGATTATAAAGATAAGATACGGATTGAAGATGTAAAATGAGAGGGGGCCTTTGAACGCTCTTTTTTATATCCGAGTTCGTGCCCATTTTGTGGTAAAGGAAGATTCTGCTGGGGGCTACTTGACAGCTTCGTGTTTTATTATCCCGTTCAATCATCGTAGTAAAAACTAGTTGACTATGAACTCTGCAATGTTCGCCTATATTCACATAGTTAAAGATAACGTGGTGGGTCTGTTAGAACGTGCATAAACCACATAACATCCACAAAAAGCAAGAAACTCTCCCCCCCCCCATGGACCCAGTGTCAAAAATGATGTTCCAACTTACCGGCATATCATCAATTGTCGTCCGGTAATGTTGCTGAATCGCCCTCAGAGCCTGGCCCTCGCCCTTATGCCCATCGAGCAGCGTCACCTTGGCCCCGACTCTTCCTTTCGACCGATCGATCCATTTCACACTAACCAGTTGACAAACAGAGCAGAACAAAGGTAAGGATGTTAGGAGACTAGTTGCTTGAGCATAGCATATAAGGGGAAAAACGAAAGGAGAAAACTTATTCTTGAGTCATATCTTGCATGCTGCTTACCGAGGAATGTAATTGCCAATGCTCGGGACCTCGAAGCTGACAACCAGTGGGACCGCCAAGATCTCGAGATCCTTGGCGGCTTCGTCCGTCAGAATAAGATAAAGTGGCGGAGCCGAGACCCGGAACCGTCCTATGGCGGCTTTCCTCGTTGTCATATCCATGTCTGAGTACTAAAGAGAAAAAATAAATAAAAAGTTGAAGAGCAGGTTAATATCAATAATGAGGCAAACAACCACACCTTGGAACGTGGAAATGAAATTGCACCGGGGCAGAGAAAAGGATGTGCAGATGCGAAACATAGACTTACTAAAGGTATGGCAAATCCTTTGCGCTCACGGATCTTTCGCACCACTCGATCGACCGTCTCATCCTTGTTGCAGAATACAACCGCACGATTTGCTCCGCTATCCTCCAGCAGCTCACAGAGCAGCTCCAGTTGCCACACTTCATCGTCCACTGTCATGTACTTGAAAAACTGAAGGATGCCCTTTAATGCCAACTCGTGTCCCTTCACCAGTGCCTTGGTTGGCTGTGTCATATACTGTGCTACATGGTCCAGGACATGCGAAGGAACCTCGGTCGAGAAGAATAAGAGCTGAGGCTGATTGGGGATAAGATGAGAAGTTGAGGTCCCGAATGATGAGCATGACGATAAGGATGACAATGATGATGTAGAGCTCTGTGATGTTGAGCCTGGGGTGCCAGGTATGGATCGTGGTCGTGCTTCGGAGGGACTGGAGCCTATAATCCGCCCGTTCAGGGCTGCTACGGCCTTTGACACTGGGGAGGTAGGTCCCGAATTTGGTGGTGAAATCATTGAATCCGCTGCTGAAGACCCCGGTACGGTACCATTGGCGGCAGGATCCCGTACCATAGAGAGCAAACTGACGGTGGCCTCCTTCAAAGGGGACGCCAGAAGAATGTCCGCGTTTTCCAGGACCATAGCCTTGAGCGCAGAAAGGCTGATCTGCTTCGATCTGATCAGGCTGAGGACCTTTCCTGGCGTTCCAATCACGACATGGGCTGCAATGACTGGTGGTGGTTCCACATGTGCGGATCCCCGGCCGTTTTTGCTGGGATGCTCCACGATATTGACCTGAGTTGAAGACATGGTTCCCAATGATAGTGTGGCGTTACTTCCATCTGCGCAAATCAAGCACGAGATCGTTGGCATAAAGCGGGCAAGCGCCAGCAACACTCGCTGGACGTGCTGACACAAGTCGTGGTTGGAGCACAGGATGAGCAGCTGCGGATGGATCGAGGTTGCGGGGAGGGTCAGAAAGTTTAGTAATGGGATGGCGTAGGTCAATGTTTTGGTAACCTCTGGTTTCGCCTGAGTTAGGACGTCGTGTCTAGTCATGATCATTGGGATTCCGCGTTGCTGTAGGATGGAGGGCATTTTCAGGCTAGTCAATGTGCACATAAAAGACGAAGGATATTTAGATACGTTATCGGGGTCAAATGCACGCCTTTATCCATCCGACCGCACTGATAAAAGAATGTCTTCAAAGCGAGTCCATACCCGTATGCGTAGATGCCTCGCAAGAGCTCAGGGGTCAAGCCTAATTTGCTGAAACAGTCTGTAGTCTCCATCTTCTCAACTTGAGCGGCGACCATGGGTGTAGGCGATTTGATGCTGAAGGTGGACTTTCCTGTATCCTTGCCCACTGACGGATGTAGAATTACGCCCTGCGTATTACCCCTAAGCGCTTGCTGAACAACATCAATGAGCATTAATACACTATGTCTCTACAAAAAATCAAAGAAATTTCCGCAGGGCATATCCAGCTTACAGTGTAGCGATCTTTAACGCTGGTTTGTGTTGGGATATGGAGTTCCGAGTTGCTTCTAGATTCTGTTTGCAAGGATCGACGCTATGGAGATATGGAGGCACGGCATAAACATTGATTGCTCTGTTAAATATGCATGTGAGCAAGGTGACGTAGCAAACATTTTAATGGGCTCAAGCTGGTCGCCTTACGTTCGGTACACTGCTCTTCGTCAAATACGTATCCGAGATGATGCTGCTGGCCACAGAGGATGGTCGAGAACCCTCGGTCACGTTCGGCGAGGTGGACGATCGCCAAAATGGGGGTATATTATTGTTGCTCTGACCATTCATAGCGGCGAGAATAGAGCTTTGACTGGAAGAGGCCGAGAGCATAGGCGTGGACGGACTCTGGGGAGTGCTGGGTTTGGTGATAGCAATTGGGAACTTTGTGGGCAGTTGGGTTGTCTCGACCGTGATGGTGTGCGGTACTCGCTCCGCTTCTGGTAGTTGTGGAGTCGCACTCCGCACCGAGCCGATGGTTGTGGAAGTCAGCTCTGTGATCGTCCTGAGCTCATGCTTTTCTCCTACAGGCGAATCCTGCTTCCTACGTCGGTAGGTCGATGATCCCTCGGACGAAGTGTTGTCCTCGTCAATAACCTGGTCCTGCAAGCTAGTCTGTCCTTGCTTTATAGCCTTTTGCTGCTGTTGTTGCTTTTCAGATTCACTGCCACTTCCTGCACCGCCACCCCCTGAGGCACGTTTCTGGCTCAGGATCCGGGCCAATGCCTTGGTTTCGTCCTTGACAGTCGAGGGTTTTCGTTGCATCAGAGACCGAATGCTGTCTCGACGGGATGCTGCAGTATTCTTGTCCTTATCGTTGACATTTGACCATGGGTCCACATCCAGATAGTTGAGTTCCTCCTCTACGTCCTCGGCCTCCTGCTGCTCCACAAGGACGGCGATGCCCTCGCTCAGGACCTTGACTTCGGCAGTGATCTGCTTGAGCAGCGACTGGACATGGCTCAGCGATATGGACAGTTCAGCGAGAGTTGGTTGGGACATGGGTATATGGTGGAATTGGGAAGAGAATTGGGGGTGGATGGGATTCGGAATGAGGAGTGAGGAATGAGAATACGGGGAATGAGAATACGAATAAGAGAGAAGAAAGGAGGGGCGGGGTCGACAAAGGGCACAGGGGGTCATACAACTTGTGCCTACTTTTTTGAAAAAAGGAGGCGGGCCTATGATCAGCTGTCTAATATACACAATACGACAATGATGATAACATCCACGCGTGCGCCCCGTTGTTTGTACCTGACCGAGGGTCGACACCCAATGGCAGACAGGCCTTTGGAGAGGGGTCTGCAACGAAACCCCAGAGGAGGGCCTCAAACGAGCACCGCATCCAAGGCAGCCAACAGGGCTGTCGGAGATCTGTGGCAGTCAGTCTATCTTTAAGATGCCGCCCCGCACGGTTCCTGGAATCGAAAATCAATCTGGAACCAAGGGGAGAGGGAGGGAGAGGCAGGAATGTTTCACAGCGGACGCGATGCTCCCTGCAGCCAATCAGCACAGTGACGGTTGGGGCCTACTCAACTCGCGTAATAAAGACCGGTTTACTTTACACAAATACAAATTGCATCAATGCTTGCATTATTTCTAGAAGAATTACGCGCGCATATGGCTGAAGCCAGGAAGAAGTGGAAGGTGGTTCCACATTAGTCTAAAATGAAAATAGTTCGAAAAAGGGCTCATCAATGTCGTGTGGTTTACGTGCCTAAGAGTCTGAAAGGACAGGAATGGGCGCATCCTAATACGCAAAAGAGTCTAGAGTGCCGATTACTACAGATATCATATGCTATGGAAATGTGGAAAACGACAGCAGCTCTAGGAATGGAATAAAAAATGCATGACGTCCATGAATGCAAGAAAGAAAGAGAGAAAGAAAGAGGGCGCCATGCTAAGGTTGGTTGAAAAACGCACAGTCGAGACAACGCGTTGCTGTGTACATAGCACCAAGTGCCCAAGTAAAGTGAATGAACATGTAAGTTCCTGGCGAAGGGAGAAAGAAACCAGGCTATGGTCCATCGCGAGCTTGAGAGTCATCGCTTCTAGTGTTTCCATGGTCCTGATCTCCGTCAAGAGCGTCTTCATTACTTGACACACGACCTTGCAAACCCAAGTGGCTTTGTGCCCCCTTATAGCTGTCTGCTTCCTGATAAGCACCCGTATTCACCCATGCGTACAGCTGTAGAACGACGTTGCTGGCTGTAAAGCGACGGACTGAAGGGGTGTTTCCAAGGACACACGGCCACGAGCAGGCTTGACTTGATTGAAAGGAATGTTGCCAGCTTTTTCAGAGGTATTGTATGGGTAAGGGTGTCCATACGGGTATTCGACCTGTGCCAATGATAGACAATGCATAGGATGACGGTTATGAAGGATATGTCCATTGGGATGATGCATTGTCGCGGCAGGAAGAACCTCTGACCCAGAAGATATAGAGTAATTCTGTGAAGGATACCCATGAGTGTGTTGAGGAGAATGAGTTTGATGTTGCTGTTGCTGTTGTTGCTGGTACTGCTGGTGTTGCTGGCGAGTCAATTGAAGACCCGAATGCTGGAATTGCCCTCGCATCGAATCAAAGGGCAAGAGCTGTCGGACATCTTGAGAGGCCCCCACTAGACCACTAGGGCTGCAATCATTACCAGGGTTGTCATCCCTGGTTTGCTCAGCGTGTCCATATCTGCGCAATGGTTGGCTAAACAGTCCGGTACTACGACTCATAGCGCGTTCTATGTGTCCATGATCCCTAAAATCGTCGTCCTCTTCCATGGCATCATCATCATAGTCCACATCATGTCCTTGGTCGTCCTCGTTGCTCCTGCTCTCACCCCTACCAAATGTATCTGGATAAACGAGCGAGCTGCGATTTGAAGGCTGTAGAGGAACGTCAGACTGAGTCATAATGGAACCAGCGCGGTAATGTCCTTGATGGGATAGTAACGAAGAGTCATTATGGTGTCGTCCATGAAGCCCTTCAGACTGCAGCCTTTGTTGGTCAAGTTGGGTAGAACATTCAGGGCGGGAACGGGCCTTGCGCTGCTGTTGCTGAAGATTAAGACTATGGGGTCTACCTTGTATATGTCGCTCCTGTTGTTGGCTCAAATATTCACCCTCTGACTGACTGTGGTTCTGCATCAAGCGTTGTCCTTGCTGCTGCTGCTGCTGCTGCTGTTGTTGCTGTTGTTGCCAATGGTGCTCTGAGCTGCTATCCGCGGCATTTCGGGAGTGCAATTCCGATCGAGAATCAGTTGTAGATAACTGGCTAGACGTGTCATAACTAGAACTATTTTCCAAAGCCGATGGAGCTCTTTGTAGACTGTGGCGCCGACTTGAGCAGAGCGGACATTGTCTGACAAAGCGAGCGATAAGTTCTTTCGGAACCCAAGAGTAGTGCTGTCGTATCTATGAAGCAAAGCGAAAGAGTTGTTGATATCAGTGATACCAGAAAGTACAAAGGCTATTGAACAAAAAGACTTAAGATACGATACCTCAGCAGATGTTTTGTCTCGGCCTCCATGGGAGCTTTTGCGATGGCAATAGATAAGAACATCGTATAGACATTCTTTGGTTGCTACCGGCTTTCCTCCATGACAAACGATGTGGTGCGTCTCCACTGTTGACAGAGTGAACATTTTCTTGGCCCAAAAGCGAAACTGAGCTGTTGAGACCTGGGTATTCTTTGGCTGGAGCAAGACCATCAGGATTTGTTGGTACATGCTGTTCGTGAGCAGTGCTTTCTCTCTCTTTTTCGGCGAAAGCGATAGCAGGTATTCCTCTGCCAGCATGGAAAACTCTTCCTCGGAGATGAAATTTCTAGAGAGGGTTTCTTGTGCGCTCAGGGGACGAGACGGTCGCCGGAGTGTACGAGATGCCGTCTGCTCGTCTTCCAAAGGTTCTTGTTCCATATTCTCGATCAAGACTAGCTTATCGTCCTCCTCATGGCTTTGCTCATACTCGGACGGATGACGTCGGAACCGCTGTTGATGTTGCTGACCCTGAGGGTGAAGCCCTAGCTGCTGACACTGCTGGTGGTGTTGCTGGCATCGGTGCTGTGCTTGCTGATGAAAGCGTGGTGCCGAAGCGTAATGGGATCCCGCCAATAAAGTCGACTCTTGACTTGTTCTTGGGGATTGTTGTGAAGTGCTTTTGTCCTGCTGCTCCTCGTAGACTTTAAAACTGGAGTGATTGTATGGAGAGATGAGCGAGGAGGAGCCAGTGGCACTAACAAAAAATCTGTCGCGAGAAATCGCGAGTGCCGAAAGATAAAGATGAGAACCACTGGACTGTGAGCTCGACCCTTCTTTTGAAAACGGTCTTATCGGCTGGTTGCTTTTCTCTTTGTTGGATCCTGAACGGTTGGGCTCTGTGTCGGAGTGATTAGTTGTATTCATACTTAGTCGTCAGGCACTGTGGACCTTTTTAAAGCGTCGATAGGCTTGGGATAGGGGCGCAGTGTCCGGATAAACTGAGCGCGGGTGTGGAGAGGATGGCGCTGAAAAGTTAGGTCGTTTGCTAATAATCAAGTTTAGGTGTCGTAAAGTACTGGGGCAGCTTTCGGAGTGGCTGGTGTAATGGTGCTTATGTGAGATGTGGATGAGGCAGAGGAGGAGACTAAAAGAACATGAAAGCCTGAGATTATGTATGAGGAGTAGAAGAAGCGCCTCTTTAGGCTCTAGGAGTACAAGAGGGCAAGCGGATGGACGATTCCACGGTGCGATAGAATAATTGCCGCTAGACGAAGAGCTGTCCAGCGAGGAGAGACAGAAAGAGTGCGTATGTTTGTATACTAAAAGGGTGACCAAGAGGGTCAAGAGGAAGACGTGCAATTGGGGGGCAACCGAAAGGTGGAGGAGCGTAGGCAGGACGGTCTGTAGGTAGTTGGTGCAGTGGGGATGTGGCAGGGATGGCAAACCCGGCGAAGGGATGAGGGCTAAATACAGGAAGGAAGGCAAAGCCGTAAACTGTCAGAGAGAGATACTATGAGCAATGGTAGTTGTATTGGTCACAGACCCAGGTGTACCAGCCGAAAGCGGGTGTGCCCAGAAAAAAAATCTAATAATGGGAAGGAGCGGCGGAGAAGCTGGGAGATACAAAGACCAACCCTGAGGAGCGAAGGCAAGGGGAGGAATCTGTGCTTTCTAATAGGATCTGGCGTAGTGGTAGTGGCGATGAAGGTTTGTATATTTCAAGGGATTGAAATGTAAGAACGAGCAATATTGAACGAGGATAGGCGAGAAAAAGACGTACGATCTCCAACTCTGCTCCATTCATGATCACGCTGGGTAGCTGAGGAACAAAAACGGTCGAATATTTTATCTTTGCGTCGTCGATTGAGGCACAACCAGATCAGCTGTGTACGCTTGCTGGAATGCGAACTGAAGGGAGGCAGGGCAGGCTAGGGTGCCGGGACAACAAGTGAGTCTGCTGTGCTCGAGAATGTGGACTGCAAAGGCTACGAGGGCAGACAGTTTACAGTAACAAAAACAAGAAAGAAAAAGGGTGCAGTCTTTGAGGATGTGGGCCCTGTTGATATATATTCGCTTATTGTTTTCAGTTACGGGATGCGGAATGAAATAACGAGCTATTGGCCAAATAATTACGGTAAAGGCAATAAGAGGGCAAAAATGAGGGCAGGAGTGGGAAGGAGGGACTGATTCTAATATCGATTTGACCTCAGGAGGAGGAGGAAGAAGCAAGGACTCGTTGCTGTTGGAATGATAAGTTTATGGTTCTTAATAGTCGATGTTGTCCCCATCAGTCTGTCGAGTGACCCTTTGGCCTCTTGCCTGGCGTGGCCGATGCGACTGACGCGACAATATATGGGGTATAGCCCACGCGGGCTTGAACCAGTGCCTCTGTATCTGATTTGCAGGTCAAAATAGCTACTCGTAGTCGCAACGCGATTTTGGGTTGGCTGTGTGACCTGGGAGCACAGGCCAGCCAGGGTTAGACGCGTATCGACACAGCCCTAGCGTTTTGCCGCCATCTCGATGCTGTCTGTCCTATTTTTGAGATAAGACAGCTCTCCTGGAGGAGCAGAGGACCCATCCACGACCGAAAAAAGAAAAAGAAAAAGCGTACAAACCAAGGAACATCGGAGGGACAGTTGCGAGACATGAACGAGACAAAGGGGCGGAGGGCAGAACTCCAGACATGCTTAGATCGGGTTGGGAGGGGTGAAAGAAAACGAGTCCGAGAGTGATTCATGCTATCTGTCGTTCCTGGTATCTGTGAATTCCCCCTTTTTTTTAGTACTCGCAATCCTGAATGACGATGGTTCTTAGGCATGCACTGAGAACTCAGGGCCCCTCAATTGCTACTACCTACATGTCCCAAGCCCTAAAATCCCATATTTGGGGACAATGCTGACTGCACAGCGTCATTCTCTTTCGTTGCAGTGTGCTCTACCAGCCAAGGCCATGCAGCTCGCTGTTGAAAAACATGTGAGAGAGCGGGACGACTTGCACCTCAACTGCAGCACTGCTAATCTCCAGGGCGAAGAATTAAGCGGCTGTATCCGTGGTTGGCCCGCAGTGTTCGTTGCCAAATACTACGGCTGGGGATGCTTTTAAGTTCAATGCAATGCCCTCTCGTATGGTCTCTTCACCAACATGCCTCGCCCAGTCAGCACTCTTGCTGGTTGTTTCAATCATCCCTTTTCTTCCGCATTAAATAGTCCCAGATGGGGGTCGCTGCCCAATGGCCCAATGGCCCAATTGCTTGGTTTGCTTAATTGCTTAGTTTGCTTCATTTCACACAGGTGGCCTTCAGTGACCATAACGAGAGAGCCTGGTGAGGACCATGGACGAGGGTGGTACCGTGTAAAGTATTATGGTTTGCAGGAATAGAGGTGGATTCTTCATGTGAGTCCCACCCATGGAAATAGAGTAGGACGAAGTTGATCAAGGTCCGGTGGACACGGTCCACATCCTTTTTTGCAGTGTGCCGATTCGGTGTTGATTGCGCCCTTCTCCTCTCCAGCTCCATTCGTCTCCATCCTCCGTCTTCGCCCTCTGCATCGTGATCCCCATCCTGCGCACCCCCGCACCGTACCCCCCACCACCGCCACCACTGCCGTTCCTGCCTGCGAGATCCACCCTCTGCATACACAATCACATCCCATCACCCGAATTCGCACACCGTCTCCATCGTCTGACAAGGGTCGGACAAAACACACTACCCAATCAAACAGTGCTTCCCGCTCATTGCAACCCCCAACCTTCTTCACGTACCCCGATCTGATCTCACCCTGGACCCTCTCGCGGTACACCCAAAACGAAGCTACTTCGAGAGCACACAAGACACAAGACCGGTTGGTCCTTCAGTCTGGCTATTACGTCGGTTCATCCCTTCCCCCTTCAATTCTCATCCTATCCCTCGTTCCCTTTCTCTTGGCCTGAACGGGGTCCAATCCACCAGCCAAGTTGCCTCTGCATCCTCTCGGAACTCGACCGACGGATCCAATTCGATCAATTGGCCGGCGCTGCAAGAAGAAGCAGACTTGTCGTGTGAGGATCGTCCGCTCAGAAATAACCAGATAGACAGACGCGTTGTTAGAGCACGCCGCTTTGTCGGATGACAACTACTGCTTCAGCTCGAGCGGCCTGGCCCAGCCCCTCGATCTCCAGCCCAAGTCCATCGATCCCTGCATCGTCCACCTCGAACCCAACTCATTATGTGAACTCGATTGACATCCCCCCTCTTTCGTCCGCCGCTGTCCCCACGCCCCCGCTCGCTCTGATGAACGGATCGGGTGATCTGGATCAAAAAGTGACAGAGTTCAGGCAATACCTGACATCGAAAAGCGCATGTGCCGGACCAGATCTGATATTCAATGTGTGTGAATACGCTACTTTCCTGCCTCGTCCCTTTGGCCTCAAGGATCGATCCTACGACAAAAGCCCGTCTCTGGGGTCAGGTAATGACTGGACGGTACCTCCATCTCCACCTCGTACGGTGTCAGGTTATGCCGCAGGATTTGGACCATTGCTTGGGTAAGTGAACCAAGCGAGGGCAGGGCAACGATGTGTTACGCCTGAGAGGTGCGAGAGGGCAACATTCTGGTGTAGACAGGCAGTTGGGTCTCCACTATACGACAAGGCGAAGGGAGGGAAAGACCCCAATGCATGCCCGTGAGACAAATAAAGATGCATCTCCCCATGTGCATGTTGCATATCATGAAGGTGGATTTGCGACCATCCTTTGCGAAGATCCCTCCGTTATAACAGCTGCTCACTCAACCTTTCTTTCCAACTGCCTTCTTACCGTATTTTGCGTCCGCAATAACTGTTTTTTTAGTCCAAGCGTGCCTTCACGTAAAAACAACGATCGCCAGGTAAGGTGGAGCGATGCTGATCAATACCTCCATTCGCTGTTGTATGCCGGAGTATTCATGTCCTTAAAAAAAATTCAACTCTTTGCCCATGGGATAGTGCCTTCCCGCCTCACCTCCAGAGATGCTTCGCGCGAGCATTGAGGTAAGGAGAATTATTTTTAAAGTTAGTTCCTCTCTCCTGAATAAACACTGCCGAGAATGTTTAATTGACGCTGCGTCCATACGTCATTAGATGATCACAGAGCTGCCTCCGGTGATGAGCCCAACCATTCCAGCATGGACATTGCCACCACGACCAGTAACAGGAGGCAAGCAACCAGGGAAAGTGCCCGCTGTCCCCCCAGATCTCGGAGCGAGTAGCGATGACAGCTCCTCGGAATCGGATATAGAATCTGATAGAGAGCATTCAGCACCTGAATCAGAGAGCATGGTGCCAAGCGAGAATGATACCAAGTCTAGATACAGGAGCATTGGGTAATCACCAGGGACTCTGTTTAATGTTCATTAGTGGAAACAGAGCGCAATAAGAATGAGAGAAGGAATCTGGGCTAATTTTAATTTTAATTATTATTATTATTAACAATGCCTATTAGACGAAAGACTGCACAGCGCCGGAACTCAAAGGCTGGTGCCGTAGGAGACAAGCGACTAGCAGGACCGAATTCAGAAAACGCAAAGAGTTCAGCTGGATTGTCGACAGAATGTTGCTGTTTGCTTTCGTCCGAGCAGACAAAGGGATTACCCCGCCGATTTGGCGATGGAATCCTATCAAAGTCGCCCGCAGTCGTCAGAATCCGAATCCCATCATTTCTCTTACCCACCCTCGAAGCCCGACTTGGGGCTCTCAGGAACTCGAAGAAGATCGGGAAATCGGCTACTACAAATTCTGCTGTTGGCGGATTGCAATTATCGACCGAAGCTTCATCTGTATCCAAAAGCAAGTCTACCCCGAAGAAGGACGTTTCGGAGGACGAGCGAGGCTATATACGCGAGAAACCAAGCATGACAAAAAAAACAAAGTACATGCGTACACACTCGGACGTCTCGGACTCGAGCTCAGATTCAAATTCGGACAAATCGGACGTTCCAGTGAGGCGAACGAAAAAATCCATGTCACCAGTGATGGAGCGTAAGAGCGAGAAGAATGGGCGGACATTGATGGCAAGCAAGCATAAGGAGCTTAGGCTTAAGGACGAGCCAAAGGAGAGTACGAACAAGCGGTCTAAGAATACACATGTAGATCCGACTCTGGCTAGGAGGACATTAGTATCGGGCAGTTTATCGCCAGATGACCCGCCTCAGAAACGGCAGAAGAAGGATCTTAAGGAGGACTCGTATGATGACACGGCAAGGAATCGACGGCTTCCGAAGACGACTGAGGGCCGATCTGGAAATGATGGACATCGAGATGTTCGAGATAAGTCTGCGAAATACAACCCTCGCGAGTATTCGAAAACCCGCTCACACTCGCGCTCCAGATCACGTTCGAGATCGCCAAAGAGACGCAATGATAAAGGTGACGGTCGCGATGGCAAATCTGGCAAAGATCGACGCGATTATGACATGGACCAAGTTCCATTGAAAGCAAAACGGAAACAGGAGACGAGTCGGGAGCGCAACGACAAGTCGACGAAAGGCCGGCGACACAGAAGCGAGAGCAGGAATAAGGACCGTGACAACAGTCGTGAGAGAAGCAGAGATCGGAAACGACGGCATTCACGATCGAGATCCCGCTCCCCGTCCAAATCCAGAGAGGGATTGGACAGGAAGCGGGACAAAGAGAAGCGGAGCCGCGGTTCAGCTTCCTTGGTCATTACCGCTAATACCAAAGGCGTAGAGGATAGTAAAAACGGCGATCGCCTTCAGCAAACGCAGGCATCGAAAGTTCCGTCCGACCGCAAAAAATCGGAGGGACATCGTCATTCTGCTTCGGACTCACGATCCCAGCACGAGTCGATCTCCAAGCGAACCTCAGATGATGTTATGGACAATTCGAGCAGCACATCGAATCCTATCAAAAAGTTGTCACTGGAGCACAAAGGGTCGAATGTAGATACGCCCAAGGGCGCGATGAGCTCTCCGGCTTTGGGATTGAGTAACTCTACGCTTGCCAGGAAGGAAACCGAGAGGTCTCCAACTGCAGCACGAAGGATGTCGATCGTACCAGCAGATGCTAACTCAGCAGGGTATACTAAATACTACCAGGATTACCGCAGGTAAGTTAATTGAAGCTTCTCTGCTGGATGCTGTGTCCTCTGAACATTGACAGCATCAGTTGCTAACTATTGTTGTGGCCATTTGTTTAGATACCATGCGCTGGCTGTCAGTCTCAAGCGTAAAGCTGACGAGATCACTCGAATCCAGAATAACCCACGCCTGGGCGCGATCGTTTACTTCCTCAGCGGTAACGCCTTCCTTCGGGCCTTCCATTTCAACGACATGCACTGCGAGCACCTGCACTCGAACCGTCCAGAGGTCATACTTCGGGAGTCGATGAAATGCTGGGACAGCATGAAACAGTTCTCGACCGCACTCTCAGTCCAGTGCCACGACAAGTTTTCGGGACTGGACGGACTCAGTTACCTGCTCGAGGCCCTTGTCTATTACAAATGCCATGCCTATTCAAACTACCGACTTCGTCAGGAGATGCAGGCTGCTGAGCAGTTCCGGAAACGACCACCACTTTCTCAGGATGCATCATTATCATCGCTATCGTCATCATCATCTTCGGTTATGATCACCACAGAACTAGCTGCGAGGCTGTTGCAGAATGCGGAAGACTGGATGATCTTGACGACCAAATTGGCGGAATGCGAGGTGGCCCTGACACCGGATATTGCGAGGGAGCAGTTTCCAGAGACGTTCAAGAAGTGGTGTATCCATCCGAAGGACATTGGCAGGTTCGGTGGGAAGGCGTTCTCAGCGGTCGTGGAACTGAAGCAGGAGGATGGGACGAGCAAGGTGGTGTCGAAGATCCAGTGGCCGTTGGGGACATATATGCATCTGGGCGACCTGACGGACTTTGCGGAGGAGGCCGTGCGCGAGTACCAGGTTAGGAACGGACTCGATTACGAGGCTCTGCCGATGCCATAGTGTGAGAGAGAGGGCATTACGAGACAGAGAGAAGGAAAGAAAGAGAAAGGGTCGTTTGTCTTTTTGTTATTTGCTGTTTTTGTTTTTGTTTTTGCTGTCGTTGTTGTTTTTGTAGTCATTTTTGTTCTGGTTTACTGTTCGTTTTTTTCTTCTCATCTGCTTGTCGTCAGTCCGCCTTTGTCTTTCTGCCTTTCAGTGTTTCTCAATCGGCCATCCATTTCTCAGGTACGGCTGCAACTCTGTATTTTACTCATATGGACTTAATGGTGTTATTGTTACAAAAAATAAATAAATGCGCTGTACTTTATTGTGGACGCAAAGTAAACATTATGGGCATAACCATGAACAGCGTTGCTTTGTGATTTTTTTCTCCTTTTGTCTACCAGGAATTATATGTAGTCAGGGTATGCTCGTTAAATGACTAGGAGGAGGTGCTTCGGACCGAGACGTGGACATGGTCGCCTACAATTTAGTGTGCCCGCCAAGAACGGTTAAATTCACGGCCGCCCGGAAGGGGAACATCGGACCACTACTACATAGTAAAAAGAGCCCCGTATACGAAATTTTTCTACGCGAGGGCGGAGACGGGAGACGGGAGGGGGGAATTGAAGAACCGGGAGTACGATGGTGGCGGTGGCGGCGACGGCAGAATCAATGACCCATTGGCATGGTCCGTAACGTCCTTTTCTGACTCGAGTATAGAGGCTGGAATAAAAGCGTTTTTTTTTTTTTGCTTACTGAAGGGGTTCAGCTTTGGACTGATTGAGGACAGTACTGAGAATTGTGCAGTTAGCCGCCGCAATGCTCCTTGCTCATCCTTCCTCGCCGCTTCAGCATCATTCTGACTTGGAGGCGTTCAGTCATGATCCAACGGATGATAGCTTCGAGCCATTGCCTGCTCAGGCAGCCCTAAATACCAATTATCCGAATGAACGGTTACTCTCGTACTAAGTTCAATTACTATTGCAACAACATTTCATCCGTTGAGTAAAACTAGCCTGTCTCACAACAGTCTGAACAATCCAACGCTTACTGAATTCTGCCTCAATGTGGCGAGTGCGTTGTTGGCTGCAGATCTGGTATTGGTCGCATCGGTGATGCTGGCGATATTGGCCTGGGTCGGTGAGGGAAGTTGGGACGATACTCTCCGCGAAGGGATTGTTTAGAATCGAGAAAGTTATGTTTCTCTTGCGCATATTACTTAAGACAGTGGGCTGCCATGGCCATGGTCAACATTTACGGGCACACAATACCCCGTGAGCCTAGTTTGATCTCTTCATTGTTCATCGCTTTCTCCCGCTCTTTGGTTTTTCTAACCCATTGAGTGCTTTAGTTTGTGCTCTTGACTACCACTTTTAATTTGTGAACTTGCTGGACGAAGACTGCTCTGTATATTCTGTATATTGTATTTAAAAAGTGCTAAAAGATTCTCAATGAGTAAAAGTCAAAGCACCGTTGCTAATCTCCTATTTGTATCATCTTCACCTTTCAAGCAAGCGAAAAGACATTTGCAGAGTCGACCGACTTTGCTGACTGTACAGCGGAAGAATCAACCGTGGCGCCGGTATCCATCATACTGTGGTTTGACGGCACCTTGAGTTTATACGCCACGAACGCCATACTAATTATCTTTTTGCTTGCCTCGCGGAAACCCAAAGGTGGAACCAGCTTGCCCACAGCGCCACGTTGCTCTAATAGCCGCATATTTATCCTGCTTAAGCCTTGCACGTCTTGGATAGAGGTATTTGATACTGTAAGTCTGTCATGCATCGAACTCCAATGCAGGCGCACCTGATAGCGGTCCTCTTCTTCTACAATCTGCCACATGCGAACAGACTTATCCCAACAGCCGGTTGCGAAATAGGTGCCATTTAGAGTAGCATTCCAGGTGATGCTTGTAATTGGTCCATGGAAACCTTCAACCACTGCCAAATATTGACCCGAATTCACATCCCACAGCCGCACTGTCTCATCCCGACTGCCCGAGGCGATCTGCTGGCCGCTGGGCGAATACACCACGCTCGTAACATAGGAAGTATGACCGCGCAAGGTGTGGGCTTTGGCCCAGGTCGAAGTGTCATACACGTTGATCGTGCCGTCGTCGAGACCTACTGCACAGAACTTCCCATATGGCGAATATGCGCAGGAATTCACCTTGCTGTCTTCTAAGAGGTACGGCCATTCGCCAAACTGCACGCCCGCCATCTGTGCGTTGCTTAAATTGGCCTGACGCAGCCAGATATTGCGAAGATTGACTTTTCTCAAATCTGCCCCTTGCAGCTGAGCAGAATCGAATTGGCCGCCGCTCAGGTCCGCTCCTGGAATCTGGATGCCTTTCAGGTCTGTCCCATTAAACGAGATCCCGGCTCTGACCAATATCGTGATCGCATTCGCCGCCGCCTTGCGTACCTCTTTGTCGATCTTGGAGCATTCGATCGTTGCGAGCAGCTGCTGCTTGAAGAGAGGTTCCTGTTGGACACGCTCTGCTAAAAATTGCAGAATCGACGGCTCGTCCACATAGCTTTCCCGTGCCAAGGGCGAATCGAGCACGGCTTGTTCAATGACTCCCACGGATTCCTCTACAGCAGCCTGTTTTTCAAAGCTCATAACGGAATGGACGCTCCCTCGACACGGCAGGGCTTGAGTTGACGCCGCGCGACTCGTGCTCTCTCCGTCTCGCGGCTCAAACACCGCTCGGGCCAAGCAGTATTCCAATAGTGATTTATGGATAAACCGGTGTTGATTGCCGCTGCGCGTCAGGGGGCACGCCTCACGCAAGAGCTGCTGCTTCTCGTTATCCCGGCTAAAGAAATCTTCTTTCCATGTCCATCGATCGCGAAAGGGCGAGTACTCGACCACCGGACTGCCCGCTTGCTCTTCGTACATCGCTACTACTAACGCTTTCAAAAAGGCAACTCCGTTCTGCGCAAATCCATCGTCGGACAAGCTCTCGAACACCTTCTTCTCTTGATAGCTCAAGTCTTTCTTCTCAACGAGCCGTTTCTTGCCTCGCTTCAACCATTGATCCACAAACTGGTTATACAACGCGACTCTCGTGATCCGGACGGCCGAGAGATTTTGTCCTGGATCCACCATGCGCGGCAATACCTCCGTGGACAGCGTTAACATAAAGGGGTTCTTGACCAGGTCTTGCAGGCTGGGAATCAGATTAAGAGTCTTCAAGTAGTCCGTCACCTGCCAGAGCGGTCTTGTCGCGGACACATATTTCCTGATATATTCTTGAATTTGATTCATAGAGAATGGCGCAATGACCGCCTCTTGAAGTGCTGGCTCTGCTTGGTGATTGCGATCTGCTGGCCGGAACCGATCCCGATAATCGAGGCCAAGATACTGGCTGCGGCAGCTAATGACCATCTGAACGCTCCATCCTCCCACCTGATTCAGTCCGTTGCTCGTGTACAGGTTGTGTGTCTGCTGGCTCTCATCATATCCGTCACAAATCAAGATGAATTTGCGGTGGTCTTTCAGCTCTCGGATCTGAGGCTCAGTGAACTCTGCCTTCCGTAGGTGTTTGGCGATCAGATCCTGTTCTGGCTTGTCGATTGCGGGCAAGCTGATAAAGAGCGGAATCCTGCCTTCCTTTTTCTTGTACGCATCCCACAAGCTGCACTCGAGCTGCCGGTTAAAGGTCGATTTGCCGCCACCCGAATCGCCTAACAGGAGCATCACCTCACGGTCACTGTTCAAGAATCCCTCAACTTCTTTTGTCAAGTCGAACAGGTTGTCATCGGACGCTTGCAGGTTAGCCTTGGCTTGAGGGGGGATGTATACGGCTTCGCCTCGTTCCTTCAATCGTTGCTTTCTCAGTCGTCTCAGATCGGCTTCAACATCGGGCTTGTTCTGGACAAGATCAAGCAATGATGGAGACGCGACGGTTGGTAAGGCGACCTGCATCGAATGTAAGCTTCGATTATCCTTTCGGCAATCCTGATAAAGAATCCTTTTCGTCTCATCGCCATTGGATTCTAGCCCTTGCAACAATGATTCGACACCTACACCATGTATCGCATAGATCACAATAGAATACAGTAAAGCTATTAGTAACTGCCAGGCCGTGAATTCCGTACTTCATAGTAAGGCGACAGTCTCTCACGTATCCGTTCATCATACATACCTGGCATAGCTGAACCAAATGTCGAAGCCAACTGCATAAGGACGTGAAGGATCCATTGCTTGACGAGGGCTTGCTAGCCCCACACCGCATCGTTTCGGTACATCTCGTCCAGAAACGCAACGGCGCCTTGGCGAGACTTGGTGTCCCACAGCGGAATGGCGGCAAGGTCCCCCAGGTGCTGGCATACTCCTAATTGAAAGGCTAGGTCACGCCGACAAGGCGCTTCACAGACCAGAGTCTTGAACTTGGCAAGTTGACCGTCCCGAAGCAGCGTGTCTGTCCCGCGCAGTGCTGTATACCAGGCACGTTTCTGGCTGAAGCTGAGACTGATCTTGAGAGATTCCAAGAGTCCTTGTCCATTCTCACCAGTGCGCTCACACCTTCATAACCAATTTTCGCTACCTGGATCACCTCTCCCAGTCCCTCTTGAAGATGTCCGAGCCCTGTGATGAAGCCGCTGACGTCCAGACCTTTTACGGCGCTAGCTAGTCCCGAGACGCCCTTCAAAACAATTCCAGTGCGCCGCATCGTTGCTTGCCAGGATGATTCGTTGTCTGGGACACACTGCAGCGCTTGGAAGGCATAGGCAGCCTGATACACCAAGTAAGGGTCGCTGCTGGCTTGAAGCCCATTCAAATAGGCAGAGAGCGGCTCGTGCAGCTCTACATGCTTTAAACCTGAGACCTTGGTATCGGCCATGGGATCCAGGACGTTTGACACTGCGAGCGTGAGACGGCAGATGTGATCTGAAGATTGAGTGTGAGTATCCTGTAGGCGAGTGTTGAGGATACGTAAGGTCGTGACTAGGTCATCAGCGTCGAGGTAACCCGGAGAAGCGCCTCGCATCAGTTGCGCCATTCCCTCGAGAGAATGGACGTCAAGCAGGCTGAACTGTTCGATGCCATTGACAAAGAGCTTGAGCAAATGTTGAAAATTATTCTTCTCGAGAACCGGACACAGGCATACGACTTCTGCGACGGCCTTGGCATCCTTGAGCTCATCGCGAGTGAATGTCCGGACCACATCTGTCGCCAGCATCCTGAGTCTCTCCTTCTCTTCTGCATTCTTTTCTGTGGATTTCACCCAATTTTCTGTTGTTGGCTCAAAGGCATCTTCGGGCGACGGCGTCACTTGCAGAAGGCCAAGGCAGTATGCGAGCTGAGAAGTATCACTTAATCGCTCATCTGCCTCTGGTAACACGGTCTTGACGATGGGTTGACGCATGTCATCGGGAAAGATATCCTCAGGGACCCATGCTATGTCGCGGCAGGCGCTGTCGGTGGCAGAGGAAACTGTAGGACCTGGATCTTTTGAAGGACGCACATGGCTGTTGAAGTCAGAGGACAGTCAACAAATTGAGAAATGCGTTAGGTACGATGTACGATATAGCCGGTTAATGCGAACAAGTAAAGAGCAGGTACCTGTCACTTACCCACATTTTTCTGCCCTCTTATAACCGACCTGCGCCATTTTGATATATCCTAAGCTCTCCAATAGGTTAGCATGCTCGAGACAGGCGCCAGCGAATCCATCGCGCAGGGCTTGATCCTCGATGGGCTGGGGAGTTGTCAGAGTCTTTTTCGCAGTTCTTTTCATCCGGGATAACGCGGCCTCCGCATCGTCGCATAACACTAAAGCAATTGCCTGATCCTTGATTTTGCGCGCATTCTCCACGTAAACATTCACAAGCTCCAGTTCCTTTTGTGGCAAGAGAGCCTTTCGCGGTGACAAAATAGTTCTGTCAAACATGTTGCTTCGTTGAGGGGGTCTCTCCTGTTATCATAGAGCAGATGGCGGCGATATTAGTGACCTTGTGGTCGATTAAAATACCTGTGCGAGTAGCCAGTATACGTACTTATACTTGACAGATACCTCAGTAACGCAATGGGATCCAATCAGTCGCAGTGGACTGGTATACTACAGACGCAGTGGTAGCAGAATGAGCTATCGTAAATCAAAGCATTAATATCCATAGGAGCTGCATGAACTGTATCATATGTGGCTACTCGGCCAACTGATGACGCCCCACCTTGGAAGTGTTTATTCGACTCTTGTTTCCTTTGATTGGATGCAGAGGTACTGCTGAAGATTTGTCTTCTTCGTGCCTCCTAGCAGCGATACCAACTGCCCATCGTGAAGCATGCAGGATTAATAACCCTGAAACATGCCTATAAACTACTGTCGACTGACAAGAAACACTGCCTCACCTCAACAGGAATCCGGCTCTCGAGTTCTTTCACCAGCCGAGGAGATAGTCCGTCCCTGCGCAATGTTCTCTACTCTAACTCTTTGTTTAAGGCGGCCTGGTTTGCATACGAATAGGGCGGTCGAGTGGAATGATATTCGCTTCCCTCGTCACTTCTAACAGAGATTCCTGTGATCATGAAAGAGGGGATTATTATCCATTGCACATGAATGGCTGTTCCCCTGATCTCGGCCATTCTAGCATTAGCACTCTTGGCTCGACTGTGGTTGTTCAGGCATATTCAGGGATGGGGCTTCTGCAGATAAACTGTGTCTTTATTACCAATGAGTCGCCACTGGACTGTGCTTATTGAGATCGAGTAGAGACGTATGAGAGACAGACAGAAGAGCGAGAAAAGATGAGAAAGATAAAAGACAGTTCCTGATGGATTGAGGGAGGGCGAATCTGAGAAGAAGGGAAGTGGGAAAGTGGGAAAGTGTGAAAAGAGGGAAAAAGAGTGCATCCATCGTTGCAGCATTCGCCAAACGGAGCCAATGCTTGTAGTCAGATTATTCCCTCGCCCTGGTGTAACGTGTAATGGGTTCTGTTGTTTTCCGTCTCTCCTTCGCATCCGAGTATCGTTTACAGAATGCGAGGCCGAGAACAAATGTGCAAAAGTAGTAGAGGAACATAGTAAACTATTTTCCCAAAAAAAAAAAAAAAAAAAGAGAGCGCGAAGAAGTCGCATGTTAGATGGGGCCGATTCTGAGAAAGAGTAAGCTAAATCAATCAAAAGCAAAAAAAATCAAGATTTTTCAAATTCGTACCTGTTTGTTCCCGTAGGGAGTCGAGGGCATAGCCGCAAGTGAGTGCGGATGAGTGACCGACATTGCTATTGATGATGAAGGTCCAGACCGAGCAGGCTCGCGCGCATTGGGGTCGCATAACGATCGCTCACTCCAAACCGAGGTGGACTCCTCGGCACGCAACAACGACGCCTCTGTCTCCTCACAAGTCCACACCGCGATCTGAGGCGGGGTCAGGATGGAGTCGGGTGCTGGTGAGTTCACGACCCAGATCTCTTGAGATGCTTCGACGTTCGAGAGGCTCGGAAACGGTCGCTGCAGGACTGCACGCACTGTGTACCGGGTCTTTGTGTGGGGTCCGTAATTGCTCGACGGCGGTACAGATACAGTCGACTCGACACTTGATAATGAAGCCGGTGATGGTGATGATGATGATGAAGTTGGGACAATACCGCCGGCGGCGGTAGAGGATGGAGATGGGCGTTCAGAAGTTATGCTATCGAAGGACTCTCGTGCCTGACCTGCCAGGCAGACCAACGGGATCGTGAACTCTTTGACATATTCACCCGCGACGACGGTCGAGCCGTTGTGTTTAGTATGGATCAGAGGGAAGGATAGGGTCTGGTACCCAAAGACCTCTTTCATGCGGTGGTGATGCTCTCGTTTGTGGTGAGCGTCTATTAGCGACAAAGGAAACACTGCCGAGGTGAGTTGAGTTGCAGTGCATCGATAATCAGTACATGTTTACTAGGAGGGTTTAGGTAATATGGCATACCTGTCCAGTGTGATTCGATCCATGCCTCGTAGATGACCTGGATGTCGCGTCCTTTACAGTCGTAGTTGGATGAGAACCGGACGGAGCCTTTGATGGTACCGACCTTTTCGGGGGTTGATCCGTAGACAAGTGGCATGCCATGGGGTCCGATGTGTTCAGTATCGATGTGGATGGTGAGCGACTTTTTTTTTGCTGTGAGTTCGTTTTTGGGAGAACGCATGTTTGCTGAGTGTATTGTGGATGGATGTATCGATATGTTTCTGAAATGAGAATCAGGTAAGAGAGAGAGAGGGAAGGATAGCAGAGAGGATGTCTTTAAGACCGTGCTGTATGTGTGTTTGTGTAGCTTTAAAAGGGTCTGCAAGTGAGGGTCGTGCGTGAGTATTTATATCGTTCACCTGTGCATTCCGAGGAACCGACAATTTTACAGGGTGTACACAAAACGGGGGTCGAGAGCGTTGTCGGCATCGACAGGGGGTTTGCTTCCGTGAAGAGCATTCGTCCGGGAAAAAAAAGTGCCTACTGCGCGAGAAAATATCGGCCCTTCCCTGCCACATGGCATTCTTCAATCCGGACACACAGATGACATCGTCTGCATATCTTGAGTTCTAAAAGGAAAGACCGAAAAAGAGAGCAGCATGCCATGCTTTTTTGGCCCCCCGCCATAGCAAATTATTTTACCATCGGCATCCATCAAACAAACCGCGCGCTCAATTGCCTCTCCCTTGGCAGTGCAGATGCTGCTGCTGTAGACCATCATAAACATATACTTTCGGCCTTATGCGGATCCGTCATGTCGACCTCCTATGGACGGCTCCGTCTACACTCGACATTTGTCTGTAGACGCGAAAGTAGACTAGTATATGGTCTAGGACACAAACTCGCCAGGGAGTCCTATTAGATAGAGCCTCGCTATGTCCGCAATGACTATGTGAGAAAATAGAATTGCCGGTATTTCTGCAACTCCTGTATATGATACATCCCTGTCATCTAGAGCCGGTGCCCAGCATCACATCGATCTTGGCATCTCCGTGAATGATGTATCTGAACGCCGGCAAATGTAGATGCCGTCGTTTGGTTACACTTAAATATCGACAAATTTTTATTTTGCCTTAAAGCTTGGCAGATACCGCCGAAGCCTTCATATCCCCATACATCGCACGAAGCTGCTCCTTAAAGTGTGCCTGGACCTGTGGGCGACGCACCTTCAACGTTGGCGTCAGCAGGTCGTTTTCGACCGAGAACGCATCCGTCGTTAAATAGACCTTCTTCACAAACTCGAACCCACGCAGTCCACCAGCCTTGCCAGCCTTCCCGAGCTCTTTCAGATAGGCCTCGTTGACCTGGGGATCTTGGCACAGCTTGGCAAGGCCCTCCTGATCGCCCAACGCGACCTTTATGCCTGTGACACTGTGAGCGAACTGGAGGAATGTCTCTGGCTCGGGTACAGAGACCGCCACCAGTGTGCTCTCCAGCGAGTTGCCGTGGACAAAGATTTGCATGATCAAGTTGCAGCGCGCCATTAAGATGTTTTCAATCTTCTCTGGTGCTACATACTCCCCTTGCGCAAGCTATGAAAGTGTATAGAGAATTGTTCAGTCCACAACTTTACGTCAAATATATTTATATAGCATCAATGAGCTTGATTGTCCATAGTTACCTTGAAGATGTTCTTCTTGCGGTCGATAATCGTAAAGCACCCACGTTCGTCCACATATCCAATGTCGCCTGTATGGAGCCAGTTCTCAGAATCAATGGCTTCTCTCGAGCTCTTCTCGTCCTTGTAGTACCCTTTGATGATATGCGCTCCACGAAGGCAGATCTCGCCGCGAGGATATGGTTTGTCCGTGGACAAATAGTTCATCTCTGGAACATCCACCAGCTTCGCATCGCAACCCGCCCGAACGCCACCAACATGGCCTGGGATATGCTCACTATAGACAACGGTTTGGGTGGGTACACGTTAAGTACACTGATCTCTTAGAAATCCGCCTACTAAACATAAAAACATATCTCCATAGACTTACTCTGCTCGAGTGATCAAAGCGGTTCCCATGCTCTCCGTCGAGCCATATCCCTCGATGACAACGCATCCAAAGGCAATCCGCAAAAAGTTCAGGACCTCCTTGGCGATCGGAGCAGATCCTGTCACGATACACTGCACCCTTCCACCGAGCGCCATCTTCACTTTATTGAACAATAGGCGGTCCCAGAGTGGATGATGCACTCCCTTTCCTGCTTCCAGATTCGCGAGCTTGGCGGCGACGCCTCGACGAGCCAAAGCACCGACAAGTCCTGAGGCCTCAATCGTGGCAGCAATCAACTTGGCGTAAATGCGATTGAGAAGACGAGGCACGGCAGGGAAGAAAGTCGGCTTGAGCTCCACGATGTCGTCCAGGAGAGTAAGGATGTCTCCGTGGAAATATCCGATTCTTGCCCCGGAATACGTGGCGATCGTATCGATGTATCGGCCCATGATATGTGCAAGCGGCAAGAAACTGAGGGCGGAGAGAGAGAATTATACTTGGGGTAAGGAGCAATGATAAAAGGTTACAGACGGTCGCTGAGAATCCAGAACACGCTCATACCTGATTATAGTATCTTCAGGGGTCAGGACCATGCCTTCTGTATTGGTAGCAACAGCCGCAATAAAATTTCTATGTGTCAACATGGCTCCTTTCTAGAGCCGCGTAAGGAACAACAACGAAAAAACATCAGACACCAGCACAGTCCATATTAACACATGCGCGTAGAATTTCCTTAGCATTCATAACATACCGGCAGTCCTGTAGTACCACTCGTGTAGCAAAACGATGCAACTTCATCTTCCCTTGGCGGCAAATGCTTATGCGGATACTCTTCTCCGAGTTCCTCAATCTGCTCAAAATCGAAGATCTGAATGCCTTTCTCTGCGGCCCATGCTTTAAGAATTTTAGCAGCGCTAGTAGCTCCAGGCACAGGCACAGGGTCAAGAAGAGGATCCATGCTGATGATGACCTTCAACCCCGGCAGCTTGTGCGCATTCTCCAGCAACGAAGCGACATGATTCCCTATATCCAAAATTATGTCAAGCATGGAGATGTTTAGCACCTGAAACAATGATGAAAGGTAATAAAGGCAAGAGAGGCCGAAGAAGGGTAAACGTTCATACCGGCAGTAACAACAATCGGGATCTCTGCATGATTGATAACGTATTCGACCGCATCGGGCCCCAATGTTTCGTAGAGTGCAACAGAGACCAAGTTGAAGTAGTTACAGCTCATCTCCGAAATGAACCACTCTGGTCTATTCAGCGACCAGATACCGAGCGACCAACGGTTAAGCTGTGGATTGCCTAGGATGGCGCTGTTCAGGTGCATGATTCCACTGCCAAAGGCATTGACGCGCTTGTTGATTTGGTTGAAAGTCTGCCAGGAATATCCATCATACGCCTGAGTGACAGTGTTGTAAGGGCGATGGCCCAGAAAGTCGTGCTCAGCGTAGAGGGATACAGCTGGAAGTCATTAAAAAAAAAAAAAGAGTCGTTGAACAAACTATCCATCAGCCCAATGATTTCCAATTGCCCTAGTCCCCAATGCTAAAGGACACCATTGGCACTCCATGTATACACTCACAGTTCTGGAAGAGGTCGTAGAGGGTCTTGACATGAGGTGCTGCTCGAAAGTGGTCCACCAACCCATTGACAAAATCAGGGTGGCGATAATGACCTAAAAACATTACAATGACAAACAGGTGAGTTGCATGCAGCAGATAATTCAAGTGCAGATGACATACATACCTGTTGCGCCAGGTGTGCGGGTGCCATGCAGCTCTACGCTCTGCTTGTCAAGACTCGCTTTGTTGAAAATGACCATGTTGACGATGCTAGCCTAACCTCTGAGGTAGCGCCTGAGTGTGAGAAGAAAGGGATTTGGGTTGTAGAGCGTGGGAATAAAGAGGTTCGTGGAAGCAACAAGAAGCAAGAGAGCTGAGGAGCTGAGCTGAGAAAGCGGAACGAATGAGGGATGGGATGATGTCGAAAGTAGCGAGGATGGGGAATGAGTGTGTGAATCAACAAGAGACCTAATTCAAAGCGGAGAACTCCTAAAAAGGGTTGTAATCATGAACCGCTGTGTATTTTTAAGCACACACAAAGTACAAATAACTTCTCTATTTCCTCTTAATTTCGGTATCACTTCACCTTGTCTTGAACTCGATTTGTTATCATGACTTCCAACAACCACAGAAACTATGACAATAGTAGCAGCAGCAGCAGCAGCAGCAATGGTATTAGGGACACCAACAGCCTTAGTAAAAAACTCGTTGAGACTGAATTAGACGTAAGAATTGTGATATTTGACTCAAAAATTTGGCATTTCATAAAAATATTCAAACAAAATATCATTTTTCGTAACAACGTTAGATGAATCAGGTCGATACGAACCAAGAAACCGCACCTCCCGCACAGTCCACAAGAATCGCTTTGCCTCAGGGACACACCAAGCCGGAAACAAGTGCCAGCGGCGCAAGCATCAGCGGCGTAACAACAAGTTCCAGACAGGATCGGGGAGTTACTGCCAATCCTGTGTTGCAGCGTGCAGATATGATTATATCACTCGGAGAATCCAAGATCAAGGAACTGGCATATCTTAAAATGGAATGTGATTCAGAGATATTGAATGCAATGTTGACAAGCAAGGAGCCCCCAGAAGACTTGGAGGAATTAGCCCGTCGCTCGCATTTAATAGGACGTTCCATTCAGCTCCAGAATGAGATCGACTTACGTCAAGCGTTGTTAAAATCTATTCAGGATAGTAAGGATTTATTGGACAATCCTGCACATACTATGTCTAGGTCATGGAGCACGGCAGTACTAGAACAAGTATCGAGGAAAAGAAAACGACGTGTAGAAGAGGAAGAAAGATGCGAGTCTGATAGAAAAGAGAAGGAAAAAAAGGGTAATGAGGATCAAAATCATGAATAATTCTTTTCCTCGAAATAAAATATTGTCTACGGTCACTTGTTATCGTGCTATTCATCCTTTCACCATGCATCTTTGTGGGCTGGTGTACGTTGCGCCCATCTGTTTCCCACTGGTCCCCTCTATCTAAGTCAAAAACGGCAACAGCGTTACCAAAGAAAACAGCGTTAAATGAGTCTTCTTCTTGCCAATGAGATGTGATCTCAGATGGGACGAAAATGGTGTTTGTTGAAGAAAATGCGTTCTCAAATAGGTTTAGGGTGTTGTCCACAACTGCTCTGTCCAAGGCATTGTTGTTCGCTAGAGTGGCGAGAGAATGTATTGAAATATTGATTCCGTTTTGATTGTAGACTTTATTTCGCAAGTTTTCGTCCTTCTCAATCATGTCGGTGAAAGAGCTGGGGAGTTCTGTGTGATTAAATGTTTTCAGCCACGAGAGCAGGGGCAGCGCAATGTCTCGGTGGAATTCTTCAGCGCTCAATTGCTTAGACATTGTGTTAAAAAGCAGTTTGGTGAAGGAAGAAGGAAGGAAATGAAAAAGGTTTTCGGAAAGGATTGTCGAAAAGAAAGAAAAGTTGTCAAACCCTAAACGTCACCCCCTAACATCACCCCCTAATGTCACCCTTTTCCATCGCCACGAAAAAAAATCACAGCGTTACCAAAAAAAAGTAACAGCGTTACCAAAAAAAAGTAACAGCGTTACCAAAAAAAAATAACATGAAAAAAGGTGATCCTCACCGTGTCACGAAAAAAAAATCACAGCATTGGAAAAAAAAATGACAGGAGCTTCAATAAAAAAAAATAACAAGAGGCATCGTAGCTTTTTATTTGTTTGAAACACCATGAAGTTAAAAACAATCCTCAGCATCAAATTCTACCACGAGAGTCGGAACAACTCTTGTCTCACCATTGGGACCACCACGTCTCTGTTGCAGCTGTACAAAGCGCTTGACATGCAACCTGCAAGCAAACCCAACAACTTTTCAAGGCCAACGGAAGAGTCATTAGCAAGAATGTTGATCTCATCCTTGTCTCCGAACAAAGTCAAGATTTTGCAGAGATACACATGGAAGGCCTGACCATCGACAACCCCACCTAAAACATCCAACAGTTCATCTTTCTGCAAAACAGCATTTCTTCCATTTAAATTCACGTCCTTGGCCATACGGCTTAGAAGCGAGGACACCAAAGGACCATCTCCAGACCCCGGACGGACCATAGACAGCGAAAAAATGGTTGCTGGTTGGGCAGACACCATATTCCATAGTAACGGACATGAGGCTCGACCCATTCGATAAGAGTGCGCCGAACAGAGGTGAGATCGGATCTGCCGAAGGTAGTCGATTTGGAACCGCGGAACGTATTTGCCAGAGGCAACATCTGACGCCAGATTAAAAGAACGTTCATCAATGAAGATTCTGACTTTCTCATTGCCCACAAGAGGAAACGCGCTGGAGCAAGAACCAGCAGTGAACGCGCGTTCGGAGGAACAATCCTTGTCCAATCGCCAAACCTCAGTGAAAAGGACGTTGAAGGTCTTGCAACCAAGAACAAGGCGATGGTCCTTCTTGTCGTGCTGAATACGACACACGGTAGCATGGGGGTATAAACCGGAGGTTGAAGGCTGGGAGATTGAAGAAACACCTTCACCAATGCAAATGGGTTTCTCAGCGTGAACGTCAACGTCGCGACCTCGACCATAGGATTCTGCAACCAAACAGAGAACTGCTTTCTTGTTTTGCGGATTGTATAGAACACAACCAGCAAACAAAACAGCGGTGGCATAATTTAGGAGTGGTTTTTCAACCCAACAGCCAGAAATTATGTTGTCCCAATCTTCTGGAAGACGCTGACATCTTGGAAACTCAATCCACTTTGAGCGAGATAGCACTCTTTCGAAAGGCGAATCAGCCACAAGCGACGACAGATCCTGCTGAGGCTCGATTTCGGGAACACCTCGTATTCCAAGGTCCCGAGTTGACAAATTCAAGTTGATACCGATGCTAACAGTTCCGTTTTCACAGCGAGTAATCAACAGCTCAGCACTCGTATTCAAGCGCTTCGACAAATTTGACAGCAAACCGGGGGATGCTGGCCCTATTTCAATTTGAAAAAGTAAGAAAAAGTAAGTCAACACGTCCATTAAACTAAATTAATTAACACAACGATATAAAAATGCTTTAGACGAACTTTTGTCTAGGGGACTTGAACTGTCATAGTCAGGCAAAGAGCCTGCAAGTTAAAAGAGATATGAGCATAAGATAAAAGAGAATATAAGTTACCGAACAAGCGTCTGTGTTAACTGTTTTAATCCCTGCTGACCAAGATAAAGCACTCCGAAAAACTGACCAGATCGAGCGACGCTTTGCGACAGAGGAAGATAGTCTTCACTAACGGGTGCTTTTTCATCGTCTACTAGGTATCATTGACAAAGAAAAATAATTTAGAAAGCGATACCACAAAACGCGAACAAGTTCAAGTCTCATGATTTCCTTGATATCTCTCAGCAAACTTACTAGATGAAACTGAGGAACTGAAAGATACATCACCGACGACAAAAGATAACCTCTTCAGAAGAGCAGATGCAGCAGCACTATCTAAAAGGATCAAACTAACTTTAGTGAAAAGAACGCATGACCCAGAAGGTTCTGCATTTTTCAATGCGGTTCGAAAGGTCTTTCAATTCTCGTCCTCTGAAAGGCGTTCAACCTCGATTAGGCCCTGTTCAGTGGTAACTTAAAAAAGGGTAACAGTTCATTAGCCACTGACATCAAGAACACTTACCATAAAAATTTTCAAGCAAATACTTACACCAAGGACACTTCATCGAAAGTAAGTGCGACTTCAAAAATGACTCCCTGCTTGAACAAAACTCTCCACAATTCAAACATCGTGAGATATTTTTGGGATTCAGAATAAGTGAGAAAGAGATGTGGCTCCACACACCACACCGATTAGGTATTTATTTGTATTAAATATAATAGTGAGCTGGAGGTACACTTGTTAAACTAAATATACAGTGAACTCTGGTGAAATATGCGACAGCTCCCCCTCCCCTTGGAGAACGAGGCACGAGTTCCAGGATTTTGTATGGCATATGAGGCAGAGTGAGTTGTACTGCAGAGATTTTGAATCGCGTAAATTAGGTTGATTGTGCATGGATTTTTTTTTTTTTTTTTTTTCGTGACATCATACAGTCAAGATCATCTGATCAAAATTGTGAGATCATCTGATGTCCCATGGACCAATGAGATGATGCGGATGGGAATGAGTGATGGATGGATGTCCAAGGTGAGAGATGAACGAGGTTGATTCCTCATTCTTTCTTTCTCATTCACCTGCCCAACACAAACACTTTCCTACAAATTTTCACAATATTTTTCATTATGTCCCATCTTCGTCCTATCATCGACTTGCGTGAAGCTAGGCGTGAAGCTAAGCGCCTTGCTGCGCTGAAAAGACAACAGGAGGAGGAATCCGCTTCGACGGCGAAGCCAGTGGGGGTGTTGTCGGAGGAGACGGTACCTTTTACACAGGTACCGAAGGAAGATTGGTCTCCGACTTTTCCTTCGGACGTGGCACTAGGCAAGCGTGCATTGGCGAAGCCTGAATATGTGCCAGCATCACAACCTGACGAGGAGGAGGATGATTTGCCCCAGGGTCAGGGTGCCACAGGCGAGGATTATGAGACTCAGCCCCTCGAGGAAGATGATGATTCGCCACAGGATCAGGGTGGCACGGACGAGGATTATGAGGCTCAACTCATCGCAGCTCATCTGGAAATCGAGGAACTTCGCAGTACCCTGAAACGTGAGCGGGATATAATTTACAAGGATGAAGGCACTCAGGTGGATCGAAAGACAGCAGAGCAGGGGGTTCAAGTTGAAGCGGAGGACGATAGCAGGAAAGAGCAACGTCCTCGTAAGAGGCGTAGAAAGGCCAGGACTAACATTATAGTCCTCAATTTTGATAAGCAGACTAATTACTTTAGTTAGCTGAATGCAAATAAAGGATTCTAGCCATTCTATTTGTCGCAGAACCATTGGAATGTAATGCTCATTGTATATGTCTTGTGCCCTTTTTTTTTTTTTTTTTTTTTTTTTTTTTCATGCGTTTAGTTATCTCTTGTGCAGTAAGATATTTGTATTTGTTATGAACGTGTGCTTTGAGATCGTTTGCGCCGCGTAGATGGCCGGCCAGAGGTGCCTGTTGCCGTGTCAACGTATGTTCGCTTATTTGATTTTTGTTGTGCGGCATGATGCTCAGCCCAGTAATCACTGATGCATCGTCGTTCAATAAAATGATCTTCAGGTTCCCATGTGTTTTCATCGGAAGAATAACCCTTCCATTTGACCAAATATTCATTCGTATTAGGCGTGATTGTACTAGCCCTGTGGTTAACGATTTTTTCCACTTCATAGGTGTCAGTGTCTTCAAAATCATCCAGCACAAGCTTGAGCTGAGATGGGGCATAATGACGTCCTAATATAGCTCCTGTTCCATCTTTAAGGATATATGAGCCATGTGAAGTGCGTCGTACCACTGTATATGGTCCTTCATATCGTGGAGTAAGCTTGCCTCCTTTAATTGGATCAAGAGTCATTACTTTTGCTCCATCTGGGAATTCATTGTGCAACACTGTTGCATTAAATCGTTCGATCATTTTTTGCTGTTTCGCCTTAGATTTCTTTCTAATGGCGGGGAAGACGATCTCGGTCATATATTTTAGACGTTCAAGCAGTTCTTCTTCATTCATATTTCTGCCTTCTTCGTTGGTATAGTTAGAGAAACCGTTAACTTTGCGCGCGAAGAATAACGAGAACGGAGATGAATTGTGCAAACTAACAGTTCGCGTATTGGCAGCTAATTGGATGAATGGAATGTGTCGATCCCATTGTTTATGATTTCCTTTGACTTCTTTGCGAATCATATTGCATGCCGTTTTGACATGATTTTCTGCCACTCCGTTTCCCCTTGGATGATATGGTGTTATTAATCGATGATCAATGTACATTTGCGTGGTCATGATACGGATCAACTCATT